>NW_027187460.1:22825692-22850195 GCF_028583685.1 Petaurus breviceps papuanus | reverse complement strand
AAGAAAGAAAGAAAGAAAGAAAGAAAGGAAGAAAGGAAGAAAGAAAGGAAGAAAGGAAGAAAGAAAGAAAGAAAGAAAGAAAGAAAGAAAGAAAGAAAGAAAGAAAGGAAGGAAGGAAGGAAGAAAGAAAGAAAGAAAGAAAGAAAGAAAGAAAGAAAGAAAGAAAGAAAGAAAGAAAGAAAGAAAGAAAGAAAGAAAGAAAGAAAGAAAGAAAGAAAGAAAGAGAAAGAAAGAAAGAAATGAAGGAAGGAAGGAAAACATACCCAACCAGGAATGACATCAGACAAAGTGAAGGGAAGGGGAAAAAAAAACATTTAGTAAATGCCTACTGTATTCCAGGCATTGTACTAAGCACTTTAAAATGGTATGTCATTTGTTCCTTTGCTTCCCTGGCCCTTAGTTTCATCATACATAAAATAATGAAAAGAGCATTATTAAGATCACTTCAGCTCTGATATTTAAGGAGAGGAGAAGAATAATACATTTCAATTGAAGAGAAAACTACATTAAAAATGTTCTTGTGGGGCTTTGCATTGTGTATGTATCTATGGTGTTGTCTCTGTGTGTGAGTAAATGTTTGTCCCTTCTTTATGAACATACCTCCTCTCAAGACTATCAATACAAATACTGAAACACACTAATCTCAGAGGCTTCTTATGCTTCTTTGGGCTAAAATGCTTGGACCATACTGACTGACTTCAGAAATATGATCCCAGAAATACTAAGGTTTGCAGTCTACATTCACCTCATATGAGAATAAATAATACTTGATCCTTATTGGAGAGTTAATTGATTAGTCAATTTCTCTTTCAAAGCTCTTAAAATGTTGAACAGTTTATTTTGCTTGGGTAAGAAAAATCTGAGGTATTTAGGAAGCCACTGATTTTTCTTTTGTTTTTCGTTGATCTCATAGTTTTCTGCCACTGAAAAACAGCTAAAGAGTTAATAGAGGACTGTCCAGAATGAGGGAACTGAGATATATCCTGGTCAGAACATATGGGGGATATGTCTTGAGTTCTAGGTACCACTTTTTGGAAGGTATTTTGACAAGCGAAAATGTGTTCAAAGGGGGGTTACCAAGTTAGAGAGGCAAAATGTCATACAAGCATCAACTGAAGGAACTGTGACTATTTAGCATAAAGAATTAAAGAGCAGAGGGTATCTAGAGGGCTGCTATATAGTGAGCAGGTATGGATCAATGAATATTGTGATGCTTGAGAAATCTGAATTCATGTCCTACCCCTCTCACCAACTAATTGTGTAACCTTTGACAAGTCATATGACTTTATAGGCCTCAATTTCTTCATGTTAAGTCCCTTTCATCAACACTTGTTTAGGACTGCATGACTCATTAATGATAGATTAAATTAGATAAAATATTTAATCAATACTTCTTATATGACAGGTTGGGTGCTAAGCACTGACAGCACAGTCAGTGGCACAAAGAAAGACAATCACTGCTTTCAAGAAGCTGACATCCTAATAAGGGTCAGACAATACAGAAAATGGAGCTGAATGGAGGATGGGTGGTTATCCGCAAGGTAGAAAAATCCAGAGGTTCAATTGCTGACAAAGGTTAGAAATGGGCACAACTGGCATGGATTCTTCCTCATGTTGAGGGTCTAAAGAGAAACTCAACAATTAAAGGAGGAGGCTGTAGGGGCAGAGATATCTCCAGCATGAGAAGGTAACTGGAATTGAAATTTTCCCAAAGTTAAGAATGAGGATGAATAAGTGGAAGCAGGAGGGTCATATTTGAGCTCAAGAAAAAAAAAATTAATTAGATCCATCCTACAATTACACTGTTTAATTAAGTAGTGTCTTACCCATATCTGGAAGTATTTAAGCAAAGGACCTGTTTTTCTTTCTTTTTTCTTTTTCTTTTTTTTTAGGAATAATGAAGGAAGAATTCTGACATTGAATGAAAATTTCTAAGGTCCCTTTGAACTCCAATATTCATGGAATAAGAAAGCATGCATTATTATTGCAATTATATGTTTCTTCTTAATATTAAGAAATTACAACAGTTGAAAATGACTGATTAGGCCATTTTATATCTGTCTTATAGAAGCCAAATTCCCTTTTTCGTACTTGAAATTTTTAAAAATCCTAGATG
Source organism: Petaurus breviceps papuanus (assembly GCF_028583685.1). Lineage (NCBI taxonomy): Eukaryota > Metazoa > Chordata > Mammalia > Diprotodontia > Petauridae > Petaurus > Petaurus breviceps. The sequence continues at coordinate 22,848,079 of NW_027187460.1, read as the reverse complement.
ACTATTTTACAGAACCACTATTAGACATGGGCAAAGTTTGCACCTGAAAGCCCACAGGTCAAATATTATTATCTCCCTTAGCAACTTTCCTGGGTACCTGGAATTCCCACCATACTCATGCCTTTGGACTAAGGCATATTTGAAATGCAGTTTTGAAGAGTGAGGTATGAAGGAAATTGCGTGTGGTAACCAGTCAGTCCTCCTGGAAAGACATTTCCAGGGTGTAGAACAGCAGTCTAAGACTATTTCAAACAAAAGAAGAAAAGTAAAACCTGCTTCACCTCAATAAATCAAGAGAAATCCCTGGAGTGCTCAGCAGTATGCCAAGACAGGCCTGCACAACCTGCAACCCATGGACTGCATATGGCCCTGGGCTACTTATGGCACACCAAAGAATTTCTGGTCGTCTGTGAAAAATGTAGAGGAAAACATCCTCTACATTCTTCTCGGGCTGCCCAAAATTCTTTAGCGTGTGTGGGCTGTAAGCACACTCTGACCTCAGGTTGTGCAAGCCTGTGCCAAGGACATAGAGGGCAGGGAATGGGTCCTTGTCCTCTGAGAACTTAAGTTCTATCTAGGTAGATAATATTAACATACATGAAAAATAATAATTTTGCACAGCATTTATTTACCACTGCACATTTTGCAAAGGAATTCACATATATTCTTTCATTTTTTGTAAAGAATGAGTCTTGGACTTGCTGATCCTCCTGGACCTCTCCCCATATATCCCTCTCAGAATCCTCACTCTTCCCCTTTTCTCACCTTCTTTGTCCTCCTCCCTTTCCCTCTCCCATTTATGAGGGATAATTTGCAGTGAAGTTTTCCTATTCTGAAAAATCAAATCTAGAGTGGCTTCAGGATCCACTAGGCCTAAGTTTAGAAGTCACCTGACCTTGCAGGAATCTGGGACTTAGAGCAATGGAGACCCTCCCCAATGCCACCTCAGCACAAGATATGCCAAATAAAGACAGAAGTGCTTTCTCAAATGTACACTTGGGTAATCTACTGTTTCCTTGTTCCAGTACTTGAGGTAGATTCCTTCCTTAGATTGTACACCTAACTTCCAGCCAATGGAAAAATAGGGTCAGGAGAGGGGTAAGGGAGAATTCCACATCAGGGCTTTATAACTTCACCATTTCCTTTTGTAAATTGCTTCTCCTGCCTGACCATTTGTCAGGAGGGTGGCCCTTTCTTGAGATATTATTAAACTGTTATTTTCTGCTTCCTACCTTGAGAAAAATCCGAATATTATTTGGGTAAGGATTTCTGTTGCACACAGTTTTGGGGGTACACACACCCTCCTTTCTCCTCTGTCCCTCCCTCCTCCCCCATCCCCATCCTTCCCTCCATCCTTTCTCCTTCTTGTCTACCCTGACCTAACCAAATGGTAGAGACCGCCAAGGAAGCCACAGAGCCCGCCGAGGCAGACATTACAGGGCTGTGCCAGGACTCATCCTCCAAAATGGCCACATACCTGATGGGCAAGCTGATGGCCACCAGTGAAGACTATAAACTTCTGGAAAATATGGACAAACTAACCAGCTTGAAGTATCTAGAAATGAAAGATATTGCAGTAAAGATAAGTAGAAACCTGAAGAACTTAAACCAGAAATCTGCAGCCCTTCAGCCTTCTCTGGCTCAAATCACTTTAATAGAGGAACGAGTAGCAGCTCTTGAATGGGCAGCTTACAAGTTGGGTGCATATTCAAAAAAAGTAGAAGCAAAGTACAAGAAGTTAGAGAGGAGATGAAAAGATTCTTTTGCACAAAGACTTTAACTACAAGAAAGTTTCATAAGAGCTGAAATAAGTGGGATGGAAATTATGACTATGCTTCATTCCTAAACGGAAGCGGTGCTGCTGATCCAAGAAGAATCCCAGCCCCCAACTCCGGTTGGATTTGTTATTCTGGACACCCCCTCCCCATTTTCCTAAACCTGTACCCTGGAACCCCATCTTCATGTGCTTCGTTGTGTGCCCTGGCCCAAGGCTCAGAAATCAGGATCAATGCTGTCAACAGCAGAAACACATGAGAGGCTCTTATCTCCCTGTCTCCTCCCTTCTTCCCTCTCCCCTAGGCCTCCACCACTACCACCTTTATAACCCGTTCTTCAAAATATGTATATCAATATATTCACATATATATGCCTTTTACTCATATTAATTTAAAATAATAACCCAAAATGATTAAACTTAAATAGAAAAAGAAAACTTGGGAACCTTAAACCTTAGGGTGATTATTGTGCAAAAGATCATAAACCTCCAGGGATGAAGTTTAGGGAAATATGCCAGAAAGTTACCATAAATTAGAGCAAGGTTTCTTACTGAGGGAGCCCAGATGTCTCAGAAAGTGAAGTCAAGGAAAAGAAAGAGACTATCACTCTCTGTCCTGCTATCTGTTGACTAAGAGATACTCAAAACCTCAGAGCTGTACCTAAAGAGAAGAACAAGAGGGACTTCTAAACTACAGGTCTCTTTCTCAAAGAGCAAACATTATGCCAGGTGAGAGCTTCAGCTGAGCCTGAAACAGAAGAGAATATAGCTGCCATCCAAGGGTAACCCTAGTTAAAAGTTGTCCAGTTAAACAGAGGTGAAGCCCAGCCAAGAGTGACTGTCCAGATGTTAGGAATTGGTTCATTCAAACAGCCAAGCAACCCAATGCAGAATTAGAGCAGCCTAGACTAGCAGCTAAGCCATAATTTAATCCATATATCATTTCTAGAAGTGAATTTTATAAAGATCTTTCAAAAGACAGAAAAAAAACAATAGTGAGGCCCTACATTTCTGGAGAGAGGAGAGATGTCAGAGCCCTGCATTTCTATAATTGTGAATTACCCCACTTACATGTCATACACACACACACATATGCCTTCTTAGTATTTCACTTTTAAGTTTGCACCCACTCTTCCCCAAGGAGGCTGTATATATTGGTGGGAGAGGGCACTCCATATTTATGGAAGGAATGATGCATTACATTTGTTCTTGCTATGCCATTTGAGTAAATACTATTTTAAACAATTAAATTGGGTCTACCAGCTGAAAATTTTAGCTTAATAACAATACAAAGCAGTCTATGGTTAGGTAGAAAAATATATGTCAATCCTATAGGAGTCATAGAAAGTCCAGATGGAGTAATCAAGAAAAGCTTTGTGAAGAAAGTGCAATCTCATATAGGCCTTCAATGATGTGTAAGATTTTGACATTCATGAAAAAGTACATTAAGAAGATAAATTAAGTACATTATTCTGATGTTGCGGCTAAAAATACTGCCATAAAATTAACATTGTTTAATTAGTTTCACATCCTAATTGGGCCATTAAGAATCAGAACAAGTCCCATAGAAAATGACCCTCCTGAAGTGTAAGGCTTGGGAAAAAAAATATAATCAGTATCTCTCTCTAATTGAGCACTTTTTTTCCTTAGATTTTGGAAGCAGCATGAAGATGATTTACTGATGTAGGAACTGGGTGGAGCAGACCACAAAGGGATAAATAGAAAACATCTGTAATGAACTATTTGAGAGAAAAGAGAGGAAAAAAAGAGTATGGTTTGCAAGTGAAACAAAGTACAGATGATTTGGCTCGATTTAGGCCAAGCCAAACACACACATTAAACATTGCACTTGGCCACAGTGAATGGAGGGAGCAGTGGCCAACATTGCATCAGACACACATTGTGGATGGAGGAAATGAGGTTAGTCAAGCCAGCTGGGACATCAAAGGGGCTGCTCTTGAAGGGAATAGTGGGAAAGGGTTCCCCCTTTGGTAGAGTTTGCAAAGTTCAGCCAAAGCCAATCCAAGAAGACTATGTCCAAGAGCAAGCTGACGGAGGCTCCCTATACCACAATGGCCTTCTCCTTCTGCAGAGTGGGTGGAATGGAGAAGGAAATCAGGAGGGGAAAAAAGAGGAGGGGTTACTTTTTTCCCCTTTTTCATCTCTGGAGACCCATGTGCACAGATTTAACCCTGTTCACAAAGGTTAATAGCAAGGAAGACTAAAGGGTGTGTGTTAGTGTGGCTGCTCTCTCCAGGAGCCTCATCGTGAGAACTGTGTTTCTGTATCAGTAGGAGCACAGGCTTTGGATTTGCCAAGTTTCTGCTTCGAGCTATTTTAACATAAATTGTTGGTCTTTTAAATTGAAAGAGCAAGTGTTACACAGGAACATTTATTACACTCCTGTTATGTACGAGACACTCTGCCAGGCACTGGAATAGATAAAGAAACCACAGTGAAGGAGTTTACAGTTTAATTGATGGCAGGACTATGAATTTGGAACTGTGAAGGATCTTAAGGGTCATCGGATCCAGTGGTATCAAACCCAGTAGAAATGGATCTCTGTGGCTACAAATTGATTTTTTCTTGTTGTTCACTTGTTTTCAGTTGTATCTGACTCTGTGACCCTTTTGAGGTTTTCTTGACAAACATACTGGAGTGGTTTGCCATTTCTTTCTCTGGATCATGAGAAAACTGAGGCAAACAGGGTTAAGTGATTTGTCCTGAATCACACAGTTATTAATCGTCTGAGGCTAGATTTGAAGTCAGGAAGATAAGTCTTCCTCACTTCAGGCGTGACACTCTATCCCAGGCGTGGGGAATCTGTGACCTTGAGACCACATGGGGCTCTCTAGTCCTCAAGTGAAGCCCTTTGACAGAATCTAAATTTCACAGAACAAACCCCTTTAATAAAAAGATTCATTCTATAAAACTTGGACTCCATCAAAAGGCCACACTCAAGGACCTAGAAGGTCACATGTGGCCTCAAAGCCTCAGGTTCCTTACCCCTGCTCTATATCCACTCATTGAATATTTACTTTGAAAACCCTCTACCTATCTATCTATCTATATCTATCTATCTATCCATCTATCTATATGTGAGAGTGGGGGTGAGGTTGGATGAGTTTGGGTGTGTATATGTATCTGAGTTTGTGTGTACATGTATGTATGTATGTATGTATATATATAATCTCATATTTTACTTAAATATATCCCAATTACATTTTAATGTGTTTTGAGCAGCCCTTAGGAGTTTTGAAGACTGGGGTTTGTGATCCACCTGCATCTGAGTTTGACACATCTTGTCTAATGCCTTTATATTACAGATAAAAGGAAATGACTTGCCCAATTTTACCCTAATTGTAATTGGTTAAATTGGTATTAAAATATAGGCCATATGAGTCCAAAATCCAGCAAACATATAATCAACAAGCATTTATTAAGTGTCTACTATGTGCCAATTCTGTTTGAAAATTAAAAAGTGCACAAAAAAGCATTTGTGGTAGGGGATGCCCATTTCATCTTGCCTTCTGCTCTAACTACTCTCCCAGGCCTGGCCCCCAGTGAAACTTCCAAGGACTGGTAAGGGAGAAAGAAGACTTTGTGGCAACATTTCAGGTATTCTTTCCTCCTCCCCCAACTCTTTGCCACCTTCTTTCTCCCAGGATATTTGACTGCTCACAGGAGTTGGGTGAGGTGAGAATCAGCAAGTCTATTCCTTCTTTTTTTTTTTAAAGCAATCAGGGTTAAGTAACTTGCTCAAGGTTACACAGCCAGTTATTTCTGGGTGTGGTGCTGAGTATCTGAGCCCAGATTTGATCCAGGTCATCCCGACACTGGAGACGGTGCTCTTACTCTCTGAGCCACCTGGCCACCCCTAAGCAATTGGGGTTAAGTAACTTGCTCAAGGTTACACAGCCAGGTGTTTCTGGGTGGGTGCTAAGTGTCTGAGCCTGGGATTTGATCTCCAGGTCATCCCAACACTGGAGCCGGTGCTCTTACTCGCTGTGCTACCTGGCCGCCCCAAGTCTATTCCTTCTAATGAGATGGAGAACTACCGGGCATTACTCTCTTGCATCTGTTCCCTGTAGTGTTCCTACACTGTCCTCTGATCTACTTTTGCCACTAAAACACCTCTTATTTTTTGCACTACAGCTACCCCCTTCAGTTATTGCCAGGTCTTTCTATCCTTCATGTAGCTGTACTCTGTTTTATAAGTTGTCTCCCATAATTAGAGAGGGTGAACTCTTCAACAACAGGATCTATTTAGGGGCAGCTAGGTGGTGCAGTGAATAGAGCACTGGCCCTTGAGTCAGGAGGACCTGAATTCAAATGCGGCCTCAGATACTTAACACAAAAACTCTGCCCTCCAAAAAAAAAAAAAAGAGAGAGAGAGCAGGGTCTGGTTAATCTCAATATAAAGAGAAAAAGTATATTTTTACTATTTGTATCCCTAGAGCTTAGCTCATTGCTTGGTACATACTAAACATATAATAAATGTTTTTAAAATTCATTCAAAATGTCTATGAGATCTAATAAAAAGAAAAATTATTTTCATTTGGAGGGATAGGGAATTCTTCATAGAGGAGGTAACATTTGAACTGCAACCTGACAGAGGGTAGAATGTCAACAGTTGGAGATGAGGATAGCAGTCCTTCCCAAAAGAGAGGAAAAGTGAAAATTTAGATGCAGGAAAAAGTATAACACTAGGAATCATTATAAATATAGTCTAACAATAAAATTGTGTGATAAACAAGCTATTTCTACTTGCTATTTAATTTTTTGATAAAATTTAAATTACAACTTAATCTTCATTTTTAACCAAATGGATCCTGTACTTCAACCCTGAATGAAAACAATTGCATCCAAGATTATTTTACAGTCATATAGTTGGCTTTAGTTAAATGCACTGAACTTCTCTATGTTTCATTTTCTTCATTTGTTAAAAAGCTGGCAAGACCAGGTGATCATAACCTCTAACATTCTATGTTTCTTATCCCAGCTCCTTATTCAAGCTGTCCATTAGTGGAATGCTTTCTCTGCCTGGGGAAATCTCTCTGCCCCTGTGTCTGTCTGTTTGTCTTTCCAAATTCTATATCTCTTTCATAAACTTCCTCTCAACTCAGTATTGCCTTTCATTCCTGACCTTCTCTAGCAGCTCTCTCTTACTATACCCTCTAATACCTGATTATATGCAATCTAGAATGTCCTCTATGATCACATGACTTAGAACTGGAAGGAACATAGGCCAATTCCCTTATTTTACAGATGGGAGAAATGAAACCCATAGAGAACAAGTTATTTGTCCCAGGGCACACAAGTAATATGTAGCAGAAGTATGTTTTGAACCTGAGTCTTGTAACTTCCAACCAAATGTTCTGTTCAATAGTACAAAATGGTTCCCATTAGTCTATCCATTTGTATTTTATTACTTTCAGTAGATAGGAAGCATGACAATAGTGAATACAATATATTCTATTGCTTATATATCCTCCCCAGACTAGCTCAGCAGGGCTCAGTATGTGTGTAGGAGGCTTAATTCAGATAACAAACCAAAAAATGATATTTCCCACATTCTGAAGTATGGAAGATAATAAGTTATTCACAAAAGGAAACTGGCCCAGGCACATTTTCCAATGGGCAGATTTCCAACACTCTGCTGTCAGCGTCCCCCATAGCATTTCTGAATTCCATGGGAATCCTGAGACTAAGGAAATGGTCAATGTCTTTCCATAATAGGAGTCATAAGACTGACAGTGATTCTTCAATCTTGTTTTGTCTGGGCCACAAATCATTAAGATTCTGTGAATGTTGTTTTTGTTATTATCATTTACTGAGCAATGGCAGGCTTCCTCCAGGTCCAAGTATATAAGCACTCATGCTGTAAGCCACTTCAGGAAGCATATAAAGTGAAATAAGGGAAGAACAACAGGTAAAGGAGTGAATTTGACATTACAATTGATTGGGTCGCATGTAGGCATGCATTTTGTGAGAAGGAGTGTGGACTTGTGGATATTGCATCGTCCTTGGAGTCAGGAAAAGTCAGAAAGAAGTCCAGTTAATGATGCAAAATAACCTTATGGCAACTGAGCAAGGCACTAAACCTTTCAATATTCCAGAAACTCTGTAAGTTAAAGACATTTCACTCAGTCAGCTAGCATTAAGTAAGTGCTTAACAGAACAACAAAAATGTGTCAAGCTGTCCTAAACACTAGAGGATTGTAATAGTAATGGAATTAAAGGATCTACTTGTATTGGCTTGGTTTTTGAACAAATTGTGTTAAAACCCAGAGCTTGTGAATCCCACTTGTGGGATGGACTTGTTGACATGAAAAGAGAGGGCTGAACTGGGAGGAGCTGTTGATGTGAATTTAGAAAGGCACAAGCAGAGAAAGAGGCAGAAGAATTTTTTTTGGAAGCAGCATTGTGGAGGCAGAGAGAGAGACAGAGAGGATTGCTGAGGGCCAGTTTGAAATGCCCAGGACTTTTTGAGAGCTGGCACCCAGAGCTGCCAAGGACTGAGGAGACATGGCTGTTATGCTGGTACTTTGTCTGTTTTGATGTTGTTTTGCCAGATTCATCCACTGGTGAAGGACAGTCCTGTTGCTGCAGAGGTTCAGGAACCTTGCTGTTGGTTCAGAGCTCCTGAGACTGTTCTGCAGACAGAGAGTGAATTGTGTCCACTGGTGAAGGACAGTGCTGTTGTTGCAGAGGTCCTCGAATCTTGCTGTTAGTTCAGAAGCCCTGAAGAAGGATTTTCTTGTTGCATGTTTACAGAAATCCTGGAAGAGGGTTTTGCTAATGTTTTCAGGAGTCCTAGGACTGTTCTGAAGATAGAGACTGAATTAATGAGGACACTGGCAATGCATCTTGTGGCCTTGCTAAGCTTTGTCTCCCCAGGAACAAAGATTGCTGAGAACTTGCCTCGGGTCAAGATGAAGAAAAGACCTCTCTTTGGGTATTAAATGTCGTGCTTAAGTTTGTTGTAACTCTGGGGTAAATGGCCTATTCAGTTGTGATCCAAGGGTGGGGAACTTTTGATGTTTTTGTGCTATGTGACTGACCAAATGAATGTACTTCACTTGTGATTGGAAACTAATCTCCATTTGAGAAGAGGAGCTTTGTGATTGACTAAATGAATGTACTGCCTGGGGGTGGAGTAGTACTTAGAAGAGGGACTTTGGGATTGACTAAATGAATGTAATGTTCAGGGGTGAAGTAATACTTGGAAATTACTTGGTGAATGCTGTATTTTGAATTATGCTGTACCTTGATTTTCCATGTATGTTTTGCTTTTGTTATGGAATAGAGTGATGTAATAGTAATGGCATTTAAAGATTCCCCTGTATTGGCTTAGATTTTGGTTTGATTGTGTTAAAACCCAGAGCTTGTTAATCCCACTTGTGGGATGGACTTGTTGAAATGAAAAGAGAGTGCTGAACTGGGAGGAGCTGGTGATGTAAATTTGCAGAGACACAAGAGAGAGGCAGAAGAATTTTTTGGAAGCAGCACCTTTTGGAGGCAGAGAGAGACTGAGAGGATTGCTGAGGGCCACTTTGAATTGCCCAGGACTTTTGAGACCTGCCACCCAGAGCTGCCAAGGACTGAGGAGACATGGCTGTTATGCTGGTACTTTGTCTGTCTCTTCTGATGTTGTTTTGCCAGATTTGTCCACTAGTGAAGGACAGTCCTGTTGTTGCAGAAGGTTTGGAACCTTGCTGTTGGTTCAGAAGCCCTGAAGAAGGATTTTTTCTTGTTGCATGTTTGCAGAAATCCTGGCAGGGGGTTTTGCTAATGTTTTCAGGGGTCCTAGGACTGTTCTGCAGACAGAGAATGAATTAATGAAGATGCTGGCAATGTATCTTGTGGCCTTGCTAAGCTTTGTCTCCCCAGGAACAAGATTGCTGAGAAGTTGCCTTGTGTCAAGATGAAGAAAAGGCCTCCATTTGGGTATTAAGTGCTGTGCTTAAGCTTGTTGTAACTCTGGGGTAGATTCAATTGTGATCCAAGGGTGGGGAACTTTTGACCTTTTTGTGTTCTATGATTGAACAAATGAATGTACTTTACTTATGATTGGAAACTAATCTCTATTTGAGAAAAGGGGCTTTGTGATGGACTAAATGAAGGTACATCCTAGAGGTGGAGTAGTATTTAGAACAGGGACTTTGTAATTGATTAAATGAATGTAATGTCAATCTTTACTTGGTTGGGGTGGGGTAGTACTTGATTAAATCAGGTAGTACTTGGAGATTATTGAATCACATAGTAAATGCTATATTTTGAATGATGTCATATTTTGATTCCCTCTGTTCTTAATTTGTCACTGAATAAAATGGAGAGCACCTATGCTGATATTTTGAACCTTGGTAAGTTGCCTTTGCTTGGCATTACATTACAAGTGATCACTATACTGAGTAATCAGAACCTTTAAAAAAGCTGTTCACAGTGGCAGTTCTTCTGGAAAGCTTCTGTGCATGGCATTACAATGATACAAGTAGAAAATAGTTCAATATCAGAAATTGATATGACTTTATCAGTGGAAATGAAATTAAAATATGAAGTACTAAGAGCTCTTTGCTGCTGTGCCCTAAGGAGGTCTTTCTATCTGACATGCAGCTGAACCTTTTCCTATATATGGTCTCCCTCATTAGACTGTGACCTTGAGATCAAAGACTATTTTATTTTCTATTTGTATCCTCAGCACTTAGCACACCATTTTATACCTAGTAATCACTTAATAAATACTTTATTCATTCATTCATTCAAAAAGAGTGGCCTGTTGTCTAGTAAGAAACTAACAAATCTATGATCATCTTTGATGCTTTGCTTGTAGGTAATATGAAGAAATAGTCTTCTGGATTTCTGATGAGTATTTCTGTTTCCATAATATTCTTTATCATTTCTGTTTTCTTTTTTTATTCATTTATTGATTTTTCTAGCCTTCTTTTATGAATTGGGAATCTGTGTCTGGGCCAACCTTGGTGAATTTCTGATAGGAATAGTAGAAACCTCTGTGCAGTGATCAGTATTATTTGAAGGCTCAGTCACTCTTTTATTTATCTCACACTGATTTTTGTGAGCTATTCTACAAGGTTTTAAGGATGGTTCTATATCATCTTATGTGGATTTTGTGAGCAAAAGCCCTTAACTCCATGGGATCATGCCAAAATAATATGATATCTGGGTTTAGAACTGGAAGGATACCCCCTCATTTTACACAGGAAGAAACAACCCAAAAGAACAGAAACAAAGATTGAGCATTCTAGAGTAAACCGTCCCAAGTAGATGGTCCCTGGGTATCCCAAAGTACATATTTCTTCTGGACACTATGTGCTGGTCACCCACCATTGGAATCTTTGGTTTCTTACCAATCCTTCAAATTATACTGAGCAATGCCATAGAGGTCTTTACCATTCCTATCAGAAATAAACAGAACTTTGCTTGTAGGTAATGCGGAGAAATTGTCTTCTGCATTTCTGATGAGTCATCAAAGTTTGGTGGCAGGACTAAAGTCAAGGTGACTGGCAATGGGCCAGGAGGCAGTGGATGTCCTTGGCATCTTCAATGTCTGACCAACAAGCTCTAAGTGTTCCATAGTGCCTGCTTAATCTGTCTTCAAAGAAATTGTTCTCATCTACCCATTTCACTAGGGGAAGTCTTCACATGCTTGGGGTAGACACCTCTCTAACTTATCGACAGATTTATGGCCCATTGGTTACTCTCAGCCTGGTTTAGCCTTTCTGAGAAAGTTTACCTGGCTATGGCCACTGTGAATACTACAGCTTGTTGGAGCCACAGGTGAGAGCTCAGTGCTGGGCCGACACCCAAGGTAGATGAGCCCTGTAAAGGGCTTGGGAAGCCCTCACAACAGAGGCGCTAGTCCTCCTTGAACACCCACATACCCCATATGTAAAGTAGTAGCATATACAGAAATTAAGTAACATGCACCGGAGTAACATATATACTATGTTTTGTAAAACTTAAAGCATTATATAAATACTACCCATCTGAGAAGAATAAAAAGAATGCATTATTCAGGTTGAACTCCACAATAATTAGGAGTTGCCTTCTATTCTCCAATTTTTTTCAGACAAAGCCTCAGTTTCCCCATCTTTTAAAGAGACAGAGCATGGTGGTGTCTCAGTTCCTTATTATATTGATTCATTACTTGAAACTAAGAGTCTAAAACAATGTCTCCTGGTGGCAGAAAAGAAAAAAAAACAGCAACACACAATGGGAGTGGAGAGATTCCAAAGGACAATTAATGCAATAGCTAAGATACTATTCACTTCTGCTAATTGGAAAGTTATGCAGCTTCTCCATCAAAGTATAAAAAATGCAGAATAGGGGTATAAATATTACACTCAGCACGAAGAGAATCGAATAGCCCATTTATTTTCATTCAGTAGGAAAACAACCTGATATAATTAGCTCTCTGTATCTCTGCTTCACCACCCATGAGTTATGTGGTCATTCTAAATCATGAAAATAAGCTGATTATTCTGTGGCCTACCAGAGTATATCTGAACAAGCTTTTAATACTGTGTCTTAACTATTCCAGAGTGAAATAAAATAAAGGGTTAGTTTCTATTTGGGGGCCAATTTTATCTGACTCCAGACTGATTAAACTCAGCTACCTTTAGGAATTTTTAATTAATAGGACAAAGGTGGGGCCAGTATTTGCATATAGAAGACACTATTAAACAGAAATAAATTTCAGAAAAAAACACACAAAGAAAACACTGTTGCAAAATTATCTTTTCCCCCTCTTTTCCCAAGGGATATATTTACTATTGTCATTAAAATGTTTTAATAGACAATAGCAAATACAAGGCTAAGCATAATTTGGTGATGGTGAAGATAATAATGGTTGTGGTGATAATATGGGGTAAAAATGATGATATTATTTTTGATGAAAATAATAATGCTAAACTCCTTGAAAGTCCTTTTTGTATCCCCAGTGCATACCACAGGTCCTGGCACATAGTAGGTACTTAATAAATGTTTATTGATTGATTGAATCAGTATAAAAAGTTGCAAGGTATAGTGATGAAATGATATGGTACTAGAACACTCAGGTCTTAGTTACAGTTCTTTTATGTTTTCTTTTTTTTATTTAACCTTGATCAATCCACATCACATTTCTGTCTCTCAGTTTTCTCATCTGCAAAATGGAGAAGATAAATTGAAGCCGTCATTTTTCAGAGGAAAGTGAAGGCCAGCGAACATAAGATAAGCTAGAGTCAAAGACAAAATTAAATCTTTGATCTCCATTTCAAATCCGATACTATTGCTACATACTAAGTCACTACTCTGGAATATTGTGAAGAGGCATGTGCAAGAGCTTTAAAAACATACCATATTGATATAAATGAATGGAAGTTAAGGGAAGTATTAAACTAAGAATGGGATTTACCAGATTCTAATGTGTGTGTGTGTGTGTGTGTGTGTGTGTGCTGCCTAGGTAAACTATGAAAAAATGGCACTTGGTCTTTAAATATGAAAGATAAATATTTTTCTGATACCCTTTGTTTTTGCATGAAAATCATTTCTGAAGGGGGAACAATACAATTATATTTCTCCTCCAAATCAAAACCTGACTTTTAACAAAAAAATGAAAGGACTCAAAAACATCAGATACAGTAACTGAACTTGACAATGTATTCAGCACTGTAGTCCACTAGCCCCTACACCCACTCTACCTCTGACATGAGTACAGAACTATGTTTTATCATCTACTCACTATGAATTCTTTGGTTCCCCAAGCACCCCGAAAGCAAATTCGTTATACTGATATTTTCATTTTCTTTGTCATATTCTTTGTTCACATTTTTTCCCTGTTGCTTCTGTTTATTTCCCTCAGTGAAATCAATTCATACACATTCATTCAAATTTTTATATGCTTCTCTGAATTCCTCATATTTGTCATTCCTACTTCACAATAGTATTTGTGGCATTTTTCCAGTTGTATCACCTAATTGATGAATACAAACTTTCCTTCCAATTCTTGGTAACCAGGAAGAGTCCTACTCTTAATGTTTTCATAGGCATTATACTTTTATTTCTATCTTTGCCTTCCTTGGGTTCTAAGTCAAACAATACTCTCCCTAGGTAAAAAGGGGCAACAGGTCAGTTATTTTTTCTTGCTTCATTCCAAATTGATATCTATAAATGTAATGATTAATAAAATATACAATCCTACTTGAAGTGTGTGTTTTCCTACAACCCCATCCAATATTGACTATTCCCCTATTTTATCTTTGCAAATTTGTAGAATATGAAATTAAACCTAAGAGGCATTTGAATTTGTATTTCATCAACTATTTGTGATTTTGCATGTTTCAATATAGGCATTTATTATTTTCAATACTTTTTAATTGAGCCTAACTTTCGACCATGATCACCTAGGGAGTGGAACTTCATATAAATAATATGTGTGGAAATTCCCAGTAGGCAGAGATTTGCATCAATATTTGTAACCAAAACATACATATTGGTTATAATGAGTCCATCTGTGATATTTGATGCAAATTTCCCCACTCTGTCATGTCTCTTATAAATCTATCATCATTAATTTTATTTTTAAAAAATCTTTAACTTTATGCAGTCAAAATTATTTATTTTGTCTTTCAGATCTCCTTTACCTTATATTTGGTCTAGACTTCTATTATAGCATATAATGTAAATTGTTGGTCATGGATAATTTCTGCTAAATGAACTTCCAGTTTTACCATCATTTTTTGTCAAAAGAAATATTTCTGTAAGAAATTTGTTTTGGTAACTACTTCTTTATAATATAGATTGAGGTCTGGTAATTTCATGTCCTTTTCATTTATGTTTTTCCCATTATTTCTCTAATGATTAAAGATGGTTTATTCATCCAAGTAAATTTGTTACAGTTTCATATAATTATATAAAGTACATACTAGGCAATTAAGTAGTGCTGTACCAAACATGTAAAATTTGTATTATTGTCATTTTTGCTTTATTAACATGGTTCAACTATGAGCAGAGAATATCTCTCCAATCATTTGGTTTTTTTTCTGAAGAGAATGTTTTATAATCATATTTACAGTCAATGCTCAATTTTTGTAGCGGTAATGTTACTAGAAAATGACATGAAAGTCAAAAACATTGAAGTAGATACATTAAACCTGTGGGAAAAAAGGAAAAGTCCCAAAACTACCAAAAACCCTAAGCTTTTCCTAGAGATTGCTAAAAATACACTTTTCTGCATATAATCATTTATACCAAAACATTAATTCTGATAATATACACTTTTCTTAACACAGTAACCATGAAGTCACCCATAAAATACAGCAAAAATATAAAATAAAATTGGTAACATGCAACATATTTTTCTCACTAGTAATTCCCTAGAATTCTATGACCTTTTGTGTTAACATCTTAATAAAAAAATATTTCAGACAAAATTCACTTGTCATAACACATGAAATCTACAACACCATAAGTACTTTACTCTTTTTTTTGTAAATATAGTTCAGTTGTTTCGGTCATGTCCAACTCTTTGTGATCCATTTGGAGTTTTCTTCATAAATATACTTGAGTGGTTTGCAATTTCCTTACCCAGCTCCTTTACAGATGGGGAAACTGAGGCAAATAGGGTTAAATGACTTGCCCAGGGTCATACAACTGGTAAATGTCTGAGGTCAGATTTGAATTCAGGAAAATGAGTCTTCCCGACTCTAGGCCCAGCAGTCTACCCACTGCACCACCTAGCTGTCCACTTTTATGGATATAAAGAAAAATCAATTTGTTAACATCAAGCTTGCAGCTTACAGTGGCTGCAGATATTCTGGCACAAAGTTCATCTAAAATCTTTATTTTCTCACTAATCCACATCACTATGCAATGAATGTACTTACTCTATAACGGTAAGGTGAATAAGACCAGTGAAATGCCCATTAGGATACCAGTTGCTTCACAAGCTTGAGCAAATCTCACTTTCCTTTTTTTTTCCTCTCCTGCACATAGCCATGAATGTGTGTGGTTGCCTAGGCAAAACTAAAAATGAGGTTATTTTACTAATAAAATTGCTCAAAAGTTTGAAGTCTTAAAAGTTAAAAGCATGAATGTTGAGGATTGACTGTGTATAAATCTTATGTGAGCTTTGGTAGATAAAATTTAAGGTATTTATGAATTTTATAGTCATTTTGAAGGAAATGTCTATTATAATCAGTCATCCTAGATTTTGTTAGTACTATATAGAAATACTGGTGATTTCTGTGCACTAATTTATATCCTTATATCTCATTGAAGCTACTAATTGTTTTAATTAGGATATTTGTGATTATTTCCTTGCATATTCTTTGGAAACTTTTATTACATCTTCAAAAAAATTATAATTTTTTCTCTTCCTTGCAAATATACTATTGATATTGTTTCATTGTTACAACTGGCATTTCTAGCACCATCTGAAATAAGAAGCACTGTGGCATGTTGGATAGACAGAAACTTGGTCCCAGAGTCAAAGAAAGCAGATTTCAAGTCTTATTTCTGACACACACTGGATATTGCTACAGGAAAATCATTTAAGCCCTCAGTATCCCTAGGCAACCCTCTAAAACGGGAAATTGAAGAGAAAGTGCCAATCTACATTGGTGGAGGAAATTCACCAGCAGCTTCCAGCAATGATGAAATCACAAATCTGGCCAAAGAAAAGAATGGGTAGATGGGGCAACTGGGTTTATCCCATTTTCACTGGGAAGGCTTCTCTTGCTTCTCCATTGCATAGCATAGCTTTTGATCATTATCATTAGTAATGATAATATTAATAGTAATAATGATAATAATAGCGGTTTACATTTACTTATCAAATAAAGGCCTGCAGAGCATTTATATATGTTACTCTTTTGATTCTCATCTTCAAGAAAGGTAGTATTATTACTGCCATCTTAGGGTTGAGGAAACAGAGGAAGCAAAAGGTTAGCTAAACTGGTCCAGAGTCACACAGCTAAGTGCAAGATTGGAACTCAGGTCTTCCTAACTCCAAGTTCAGCATTTTGTCCACGGAGTCACCTGACTAATATTTAAGAAAGATTATGTTTATGCTTACAGGAGTATTGTATTTTGACAATGACCTCTTTTGCATAACTTGCAGAGTTTTGTTTTGCTGGGTTTTTTTCCCCCTTGATTAATTATATAATTATATTCCTAATGTTCTTCTATCCTTGAATCCCTTGTTTGAATATAACTTGGTAATCTTAGAGATTCATGTACAAGCCCCAAATCTCCCTTTTCCCATATATCTGCAAGCAAGGAGGAAAAAAGAGGAGACAATTGAAGAAGAATGGGGAGAGGAAGGAAAGGGGAAAACTTTCTTCAAGTAGTAGCAAAATCACCACAATTCAGCAGCTCTAGTACTCTCTGCCTTCTTCCAAGAAAAAATGATGTGAGGCCCTGGCTCTCATTTTGGTTTTGGCAGCATGTGAGGATCAAACCCCAAAGCGGGTGGGTTTCCTTTAACTTTCTACTTTGGAGTCATGACCAAGTAGTTCTCTCTCCTTTCCTGGATCTAATAAAGTTTTCTGATGGGTTTTGGATTACTCTCATTCCAAGAGAACCCTTTCTCAGACCTCGGATTGCCTTCATGGACCACAGGCAGCCGCTTGCAATCCATTTAGGAGCAAAGGTCTCCTGTTACACCCACCGTAGAAACCAGACACAGCAACAGGAGGAATGCATTACGAGATGTAATCCAGCACAAGCCCCCACAGGATGGAGGCAGTGACCTAACGGGACTTTCACATCTCTATTTCTGAGGATGCTATAACAGACAGTCTCTTTAGCAGGGAGACAGCCCCAATTCCCTAATGCATTCCTGATCTGAAAAAAAGACTAAGCAGAAAATAAAATAATATAGAACAAAGCAATCAAAAAGAGCCTGGGGAATACTTTCTCCCAAAGAAGAGGTCAAGCAAGTTTAAATGTGAAGATTTGTCTACTTTCTCCCATAATAGTTTCAATCAAGGTCTTGTTATTCCACCATACCACCCCCCTCCCATCCACCTCACCCCATGTTTGAATAATGGTACCATTAGATCACATTATTTACCAGGGACAGGAAATACTGTGTATTCTAAAAGCACTTTAAACATAGCTCTTTGCTTCCATGAGGCCATACTTCACTGGGTCCCACTAATTGCCAAATGCAGCCCTGGAGCTTTAAAATTGAGAATTTGAGGAATTGCAGTTCACATGTGGCATGAGTAAAATCAAACTAAATTGTGGTACAGGTTCTTCGGGATATAGATAAACTTTTCTGGCTTAGAATTATGGCAGATGAAGCCAAGTTAAAAAAAATAAAGCATAGAATAAATGACCATAAATAGGGAGGGAAAGAATAGGGACTAGGAATTCAGGGTCCGGAGTTCTCACCGTCTATGTTCCTCTCACTAGCTTAGGCAAAATACTTAGCTCCTTTGAGCCCCACACTGTGGAAAAGATGTGAGATCTAGAGTCCTGGGTCAGAATCACACTGCTGTTACATATTATCTGAGAGATTTGGGACAAATCTTTGAGCCTTCCTAAGCCTTGAATACTTAATATCAAAAATGAGAGCATTGAACAGTCTGAAAGAGATGCCCAGTTCACTGTTTTCCCCTGACCAAAAGACTCTCTTCCCTCCTAACCCCTCCTTTCTTTGAGTATATTGACCAATATTATCAATATGCTTGACCTCTGTCTTGAGGGGGTTTCAATCACACACAGGAGTGGGCATAGTTTTGATCCCTCCCCCAGCTCCACCCTAACTCAATCCTAAATCTACAGTGACTTGATCAGAGATTGATGATGGTCCTCTCTAACTCACATTTACTCTATGGCTCACCAGTTGGTAACAATTTCCAATTGTACTGTCCTTTACAATTGCAAAACTTCTGGCTTACAATTAGATCTAATAACAATGATAACATCAGCAAACTCGTGTTCATAGAGCACTTTAAGATTTTCAAAGCACTTTTCAAATGCCATCTCATTTGAACCTCACAAAAGCCTTGTGAGGGAGGTGCCAGTGTTATCCCCATTTATAGATGGAAGAAACTAAAGCAGGAAGGTTGACTTGCCCAGCAACACATAACTAAGTATCTGAAACTGGATTTGAAATCAGATCTTTTTAACTCCAGGGTCAAGGGTCTATCCATTGAGCCCTTCTAGCTGCCAGATGAAATACTCTACATAGAGAGGCTTTGAAATCATAATGTGGTGTGTACATAATCAATCAACAAGGAATTTTTATATAGGCATCTACCATGGATCAAGTGCTATAATAAGTACTGGAAACAAAAATACAAAGAATGAAATATTATCTATTCACACAGAGCTTAAATCTAAGAAATACAACACGTACATATGTAAATTCATACAGAATCACTTTGAAGACAATAAATACAAGTAGTTAAGTACGAACAAGTTTGAAAGGAAGGGTACTAGCTGCAGAGGGAATCAGAAAAGGATCTTAGTGCTTTAAAAAATAATAGGATTTTATGAGATGAAGTGAGGAGGAAGGGAATTCCTAACACGTGTGGTCAGTGCAAATATACATGGAGAGGGGAAATGGAATATCTTGTGTGAGTTGCAGAGCGAAGGCCAGTTTGTCTGAATGTCAGAGTGTGGGAAGGATACTTCCTTCTACAAAGAGAAGGAAATACAGGATTATTAGTCTAATCGATATTAGTAGCAGTATGGCTATTATCATGAAGTCTTCAAGCCTACCTCAAGGATCAGTGGAATGATTGCTATATTTGGAGGCAGAGAAGCTAGTCTCTTGTGCCATCTTTCCACTTCCCAACTCTGTAACCCTAGAAAAGTCACTTAACCTCCCTTGGCCTCCATTTCCTTATTTGTAAAATGAGATGACCCTGGTGGTCCCTTCCAGCTCTCAGCCTGTGATCCAATGAAAGACATCATGAAAAAATTTAAACCTCTACTCATCTCAGTTGTTGCCATGTGTGTGTGGCTTTGGTACTGCCCTATCATTGATTTCCATCTCTTTAGACCTTTCCCCTGGAATGTGCATGGGAGAGAGTTCCCTTTGATTCAATAATTGAGTATTGGTATCGAATCAAATAAGAAACAGAAGGTTAAATGAGATACCCTGCCTCTGCCTGGGTTCTAAAATGCCACTCCATTCCCTAGACAACTTGTGCATTTTCCTTATTACATGTTGTCACTCTAAAACCCTGACTAGAAGTCCTAGGATCATAGTCTCAGACAGTCTCTCAGAGAGACCTCTCTGTCCAAAAATACCTGAATAAGAATCTACTGTGCCACAGACCCAACAAACCCTTTGTTTAAAAGCTAACATTTAGGGAAAATCTGTTACTTCCTAATGCAATGGATTCCATTTCGGAACATTAATTTCTGGGAAATTTTTCTTTAAATCAAGACAAAATTTACCTCATTGCAACAAAGCAGAATATGTTTAATCCATTTAAAAATACTCAAAGACAGCTAGCATGTTGCCACTAAGGTCTCTTCTCCAGACTAAATATCTCAAATATCTCAAGCTGCCTCAACCATTCTTCATAGGACATGATCTTAAAGTCTCTTAACATCCTTTTTGCCATCATTAGTATCATTGTCCCACCAAAAGGGTCATACCCAGAACTGAACATAACATTCCAGATGGTATGGGGGGGGACTTCTGTAGATACCCATTCTAAAGTGAAGTTTCTTAGTTGATTAGAGAAGGGAAAGGGAAGGTTGGATTTCTGGTCAGGTGTGCACTTAGGGAAAGTCAGTTCACTGAGTAAATGGAGAACAGTTTGAAACAGGGAGAGAAGAGTCAGGGAGACCAAATGCAATTGTGAATTACAATAATCCAGGTGACAGGTAATGAGGCATTGAAATAGAGAGGTGACTATGTGAGTGGAGAGAGGGAAACCCATGTGAGAGATGGTGTGAAGGTAGAAATTACAGAATTTAGTAACTGATTGAATATGTGAGGTGAGGACAAGGAAAGAATTGAGTATGATACTCAACTTCCAAGGATGAGTCACAAGAAAAATGGTGGTGCTCTTGACCTTAAGTTCTGAAAGGTGGGGGGAGGAGAGCTGGAAGGAAATATCACATGATGATATGTGGTAAACATAAACAACCATTGATTCATGTTCATCCTCTACAATGATTTTGATGGGGATCATTTTTTAGCTCACCTTTCACTATCCCAAAGTATAGGATTCTCATCTGGAACTGACAGAGTCTAGTTTAGGGGTGGGGAACCTGAGGCCTCAAGGCCACATGTGGCCACATATAGCCCTTTAGACTGAATCCAAATTTTACAGAGCAAATCCTTTTATGAAGGGCATTTGTTCTGTGAAGTTTGAATTCAGTCAAAGGGCTATACTTGAGGACCTAAAGGGCCACATGTGGCCTTGAGGCCACAATTTCCCTACTCCTGGTCTAGTTCAAGCAAGAGAAGTACTCTTCCTACCTCAAATATACCAGATATAAAGGTTGCAATGAGGCTAGTTTCATGGCCAATGCAGTTGTGCAGCTCTATAGGTAGAAAAGAGAGGAAGATGACTGGAGGAGAATGGAGACATGGCTAGGATAGAAAGAGAATGTTGGAGAAAGATTAAACCCAATGACCTCTGGAAAACAATTACTGTCATACTCAGTGGGCTTTGAAAAGGAATGCCTGCCTTAGATTCTGGTTTTCCTAAAGCCTCTTAAAGCTAGTAAAACTCCCAAGTACCTGCATAACCACAGAGGGATTTAAGTACTAACTGTGCTAACTTGTTGGTTACCCTGGTGCCTCTTTGCTGTTCGTGAGTTATTTCAGTCTTGTCTGACTCTCCATAACCCCTTTGGGGGTTTTCTTGGCAAGATCCTGGAGTGGTTTGCCATTTATTTCTCCAGTTTATTTTACAAATGAGGGAACTGAGACAAACAAGGTTAAGTGACCTGCCCAGGGTCACATAGCTAGTAAGTGTCTGAGGTTAGATTTGAACTCAGTCCCACCTGACTGGGACTCTACCTGCTGCACCATCTAACTGCCTCATAGAGGGATCTAAAAGGTTCTCTGGCATTCAGTCCCTCCCTTTCTTATTATAGTGGAAATGTTTCATAAAGCCTCATCTGGATGGGAAATTTTTTAAAAGCTCAAAGGAACCAAGCTTCAAATTTCAGAAATGGCTTTTAAAACTCTTTGTAAACTGGTCCCCACCTACAAATCCAGTCATCTTATATTTACTTCCATGTACCCTAGAGTGTAATAACACTGGCTTCCTTATTACTCATAAAAAGCATTAGAAACCCCCCCCCCACAATCTACTGAATTTTCAATGATTGTTCTCCCATGCCTAATATTGTCTCCATTCTCACTTCCACATCCTAAATTCCTCCAAATCTCAGCTAAAATTTTACCTTCTATTAGAAGCCTTTCCAAATTTCCTTTAATGTTAGAGTCTTCCTTCTGAGTTTACCTACTATTCACACTGTATAAATCTTTTAAATAGATAGATAGACAGACAGACAGACAGATTAGCAAGAGGGACAGAGGGGGAGGAAGAGAGAGAGAGAGAGAGAGAGAGAGAGAGAGAGAGAGAGAGAGAGAGAGAGAGAGAGAGAGAGAGAGAGAGAGAGAGAGAG
>NW_027187460.1:22825217-22825682 GCF_028583685.1 Petaurus breviceps papuanus | reverse complement strand
GAGAGAGAGAGAGAGAGAGAGAGAGAGAGAGAGAGAGAGAGAGAGAGTTATTTTGTATAGTCTCTTTTATTAGCACATGAGCTTCTGGAGAGATTATTTTTGCCTTTCTTTGCATCCCCATTGCTTAACACAGTGTCTGTCAGATAAAGCAAACATTTTATAAATGCATTTTTAACCAACCAGCTGATCATCCAGTCAAGAACAGTGACCCATTACCCACACTATTCCCCAGTCCCTAACAAGTCTCCCATTAGACTTCATAAAAAAACCACTATGTACTTCTCTTCTTGACAAAACTCCTCTTTCTCTGTTTCTCTCTGTCTCTATTTGTCTCTCTGTCTCTTTCTCTGTCTTTCTGTCTGTCTCCATCTCTCTCCATCACACACACCCATACATACTACACAAACTATATTAGATAGATAGATAGATAGATAGATAGATAGATAGATAGATAGATAGATAGAT
>NW_027187460.1:22824853-22825207 GCF_028583685.1 Petaurus breviceps papuanus | reverse complement strand
GATAGATAGATAGATAGATAGATAGATAGATAGATAGATAGATAGATGTCTATATGCCCCCAACTTCCCTCAAGAAACTCACATAAGAAAAGATATTATGATCTCTTGTCAAATATATTCCAAGAACTATATGTAGAAGACATATACAGCATAAATAGTATGTAATTGAGAGGGAAGGCTCTAAAATTAAAGGGGATTGGGGAAGGCTTCTTATAAAAAGTGAGATTTTAGCTGAGACTTGAAGGAAGCCAGAAGGTAGACAAAAATAAGGAAATGAGGAGGATGGATAACTGCATGGTGAGAGAGGGGGAGAGAGAGAGAGAGAGAGAGAGAGAGAGAGAGAGAGAGAGAGAG
>NW_027187460.1:22810768-22824753 GCF_028583685.1 Petaurus breviceps papuanus | reverse complement strand
GAGAGAGAGAGAGAGAGAGAGAGAGAGAGATGCATGCATATATAAGCACTTAATAAACTCTGAGTGATATATTGTTAGTTGAAGGAGTAAGGTGACCGAGTTTGAGATCCTGGCTCTGCTGCTTACCTCATGTATTATCTTGGGCAAGTCCATTCACCCTTCCAGATTTCAGGTTCTTCCTCTGTGAGGGAGTGGAACTGAGCCATAAGGTCCTTTCCAGTTCTGAATATTGTACCTCTATCCTTTGCATTGACTTGGATAATCCAGCCTGAATCTTCATTTAAGTTTTCTAGTTTAGAGGTTCCTACAAGAATTGTAAGAGAGTAAGGCTCCCAAAACAGTGCTTCCTCCTCTTGCAGCCCAAGCAGGAAAGACAGCACACAGGCAAAGTAAGACCAGACATGCTGTGATAATGAAAAACCATGAGAAGGGTATTGTCTGAACTGTACTGTTCCAACCTTGGCTCTCCCTCAAAATGAGCCTCAGGCCTCCAGGTTTCTGTGCCAAAAGAAATCCATTTCTGCCACTACAAATTATTAGTGTTGACACTATCATAGTGGCTGGAAGGGAACCCTTCTGTTCACCTTAGGCCTGCCAACTTTCTAGCTGCTATTCAAGAGACCAGCTGCAAGAATGAATTCTCAGATGTTGGAATTGTCCTAGACCAGTTGGATCCAGGTTATGCAATGAACAAGTTGTATAGATAGAGCAAAGGATTTCTGGAAAAGTAAGAAAGGCTGGGTTCTATTTCTGAGTATGGAAAGCATAAAATCATAGAATCTCAGAGTTGGTAGATTCCACAAATGACATCTAGTGAAATTTGTACCTAAACAGAAATATATTCAATAAGTGACTATCTATCTATCTATCTATCTATCTATCTATCTATCTATCTATCTATCTATCTATCCATCTATCTATCTATATTTGCTTCTTGGAGAGGGGAAGATAGGGCAGTTGGGGTTAAGTGACTTGCCCAATGTCATATGGCTAGTTTTTGTGTTAAGTGCCTGAAGCCGGATTTGAATTCAGGTCCTCCTGACTCCAGGGCCGGTGCTCTATTCACTGTGCCATGTAGCTGCTCCCTATAAGTGACCATATTGAAACACTGTCTGAGGGTCTCATCCTGAAAAGTACAGGATTGTAGAGGTCTATAAACATGATAGTTCTTATGATAAAGATGAAGAGGGTTGGAGTAGTTAAAGGATTACAAACTCAAAATGAGTCAATAGTGTCAAATAATACAGCAATATTTATATATCACTTTAAATGTTTACAAAAGACTTTAAAAATTTTATGTCATTTTATCCTCACAACAACACTAGCAAGTAGGCTTTATTTTTTTCCACTTAATAGTGTTTTATTTTCTCCAATTATATCTAAAGATAGTTTGCAGTGTTCATTTTTGTAAGATTTTGAGTTCCAATTTTTCTCCTTCCCTCCCCTTCACCCTCCCTAAGATAGCAAGCAGTCTGATATTGGTTATACACATATAAATATATTAAACATATTTCCACATCAGTCATGTTGTAAAAGATGAATCATAACAAAAAGAAAAAGTCAAGAGAAAGAAAAAAAAAACAAAAAAAAAATGAAATAGTGTATTTCAATCTGCATTCAGACTCCATAGTTCTTTTTCTGGGTTTGAATAGCATTTTCCATCATGAGTCTTTTGGATCATTGTATTGCTGAGAACAGCTAAGTCTATCATGGTTGATCACCATACAATGTTGCTGCTACTGTGTACAATGTTCTCCTGGTTCTGCTCACTTCAACAAGTAGGTGCTATTATTACACCCACTATACAGTTGAAGAAACTGAGGCAAGTTGAGTGACTTGCCCAGAGTCACACAAATAGTAAGTGGCTGAAGCTTCATTTGAATCCAAGGCTTCCTGGCCCTAGGTCCAGTGTTCTGTTCACTGAGCCACCTAGCACCCCTAAAATATATTCATGACTGTTCTTAGACTGACATTATTAAAGGCTTATCAACTCTGAAATGCTATATTCAGTTCAGGAGGCTATATTTTCAGAATGACAAAGATAAATTAAAATACATCCAAAAAAAGGAAAGCACAATGATGAAAGAACTGGAGACAATTGAATTTGAAAGTGAAATTCAGGAAATAGTGAAAAGAAGAAACCTGGAGGAGATCAGTGAGAACATTATGAAAGTCTTCAAGTCAGGGCATCAATAAACATTTATTGAGCACCTACTATGTGTCCGGCACTGCGCTAATTACTAAGGATACAAAGAAAAGCAAAGGACAGTTATATGCAAACAAGTTATATACCCACTAAATGGGAAGCAATCCATAAGGGAAGGCACTAGAATTAAGGAGGAGATCAGGAAAGTCTTTCTGTAAGAATATTAATAATAAGATAATAATAATTTTTGGGGCGGCCAGGTAGCACAGCGAGTAAGAGCACCGGCTCCAGTGTCAGGATGACCTGGATCAAATCCGGGTTCAGACACTTACCACCCACCCAGAAACACCTGGCCGTGTAACCTTGAGCAAGTTACTTAACCCCAATTGCTTAGGGGCGGCCAGGTAGCACAGCGAGTAAGAGCACCGGCTCCAGTGTTGAGAAGACCTGGAGATCGAATCCGGGCTCAGATACTCAGCACCCACCCAGAAACACCTGGCCGTGTAACCTTGAGCAAGTCACTTAACCCCAATTGCTTAGGGGCAGCCAGGTGGCTCAGCGAGTAGGAGCACCGGCTCCAGTGTCGGGATGACCTGGATCAAATCCGGGCTCAGATACTCAGCACCCACCCAGAAACACCTGGCCGTGTAACCTTGAGCAAGTTACTTAACCCCGATTGCTTAGGGGCGGCCAGGTGGCTCAGCGAGTAGGAGCACCGGCTCCAGTGTCAGGATGACCTGGATCAAATCCCAGGCTCAGATACTCAGCACCACACCCAGAAATAACTGGCCGTGTAACCTTGAGCAAGTTACTTAACCCTGATTGCTTATAAAAAAAAGAAGCATAATTTTAGATGAGCCTTGATTGGAACCAGAGGCAGAAATTAGAAGAAAGAATTCCAGTCATGGGGAAAGTCAGTGAAAATGCCACGATAGGAGAAATCATTTGAGGAATGGAAAGGAGGATAGTATCACTAGATAACAGAGTGTATGTCAAGGGTTGGGGGATACACAGGGTAAGAATCCTAGAAAGGTGAAGAGAGAGCAGGTTATAAAGGGTTTTGAATGCCTAATAGAGGCTGTTGTATTTGAATTCTGAAGGTGATAGGGAATCACTGAAGGTTATTGAGTAGGGAGAAGGAAGATTGCTTTGACAGCTAAGTGAAGAATGGACTGGAAATGAAAGAGATTTGTGGCAGTGAAACCAGTAGGTTATTGTCATAGTCTAACTATGAGATGGTGAAGGCCTAAAACAGGGTGGTAGCAGTATCAAAGGAGAGAAAGAGTGAATGAAAGCGATGTTATTAAAGAAAAAATTGACAGGCCATGGTAATATATTGGATGTGGGGTATGAGTCAGAATGAGTAGTTAAAATGGTGTCATTCTAGGCTATAAGCATGGGTGACTGGAAGGATAGTGGTAGTCCTCACAGTAATAGAGACATTAGGAAGAGAGAGGTTTGAGGAGAAAGGTAATGAGTTCAGTTTTGGATTATGCTGAGCTTTAGAGACTATGGGGTATCTATATTGAGGTGTCAGATAGTTGGAGATACAAGACTGGAGGTCATCAGAGAGATTAGGACTAGATTAGGAGATTTTGTAATTATCATCAGAGACATAACTGAATTCACAGGAGCTGGTGAAATCACCAGTGAAATAGTATAGAGGAAGAAGAGAAAAGGGCACAGGAAAGAACCTATGGGTACACCAACGGTACTGGGCATGATCTGGATACATATACAGCAAAGGAGATTGAAATTAGGAAGAGAACCCAAAGAAATCAGTGTTATAAAAACTACAGAGATAATAGCATTAAGGAAAAGAGGGTGATCAATAATGTTGAAGGTTACAGAGAGATTCAGAAGGATTTTCATTAAGCTCCAAATCACTATTGATTAGACAAATGGAAATTAAAAGAACTCTGAAGTACCACATCACACATATCAGTTTGGCTAACATGGCAAAACAAGAAAACAATAAATGCTGGAGACAACGTGGGAAAATTGGAACACTAATTCATTGTTGGTGGAATTGTGAACTGACCCAACCATTTTGGAGAGCAATTTGGAACTATGCCCAAAGGGCTAAAAACTGTGCATACCCTTTGATCCAGTAATACCATTACTGTCTGTAATCCAAAGCAATCATAAAAAAGGGAGAAGGACCACATGTAAAAAAATATTTATAACCAGCTCTTTTTGTGGTGGCAAGGAATTGGAAATTGAGGGAATGCCCATCAATTGGGGAATGACTGAACAAGTTGTGATATACATGTAATGGATGTAATGGAATACTATTCTTCCATAAGAAATGATGAATATGTGGATTTCAGAAAAAACTTGAAAGACCTACATGAACTAATGCTGAGTGAAATGAGCAGAACCAGGAGAACATTATGGACAGTAACAGCAACATTACGTGATGTCTGACTTTGATAGACTTAGGTCTTTTCAGCATTGCAATGATCTAAAACATTTCCAAAAGACTCATGATAGAAAATGCTATCCACATCCAGAGAAAGAACTATGGAGTGAGAATCCAGATTGAAGCGTACAATTTTCTCTCCTTTTTTCTGTTTGTTTTTTCTTTCTTGTGGTTTTCCCCTTTTGTTCTGATTCTTTGTTCACAACATGACAAATGCGGAAATACATTTAATGTGATTTTACATGTGTAGCCTATATCAGATTGTATTCCATCTTGGGAAGGAAGGAGGAGAAAGGGGGTGGAAATTTTAGAACTCAAAATCCTATAAAAGTGAATGTTGAAAACTACAAATAAATTAAGTTTAAAATTAATTAATTAATTAATTTAATTATTTGAATTATTTTTAAAAGGATGGTGCAACCTGTCTGGTCAGGAAAATATGGAAGAAATTCTTCATATGGAAGAAATGTAGTAGAATAAAGCATTCATTAAAATCCACTGTGGGCCAGGCACTATGCAAAGTACTTTACCAACATAATTTTATTTAATTCTGAAAACTATCCTGCAATATAGGTGATAATGATAATAACTAATATTTATGTAGGTCTTAACACTTTATGATTATCTCATTTTATCCTCACAATAACCCTGCAAAGTAGATGTTGTTATTTTCCTTGTTTTACAGATGAAGAAACTGACTCAAAGTTACTTGTCCTGGGTCAGACAGTAAGCATCTAAAGGTAGATTTGAACTCAGAATTTCCTGACTCCAGGTCCAGTGCTCTATCCACTATACCAGCCAGCTACTAAATCTGAGATGCACTGGACTAGCCTCCTTTATGCCTTTGGTCAACTATGATCTAGGTCGAAGCCTCCACTTTTAGCCACTGGGCCAGTTAAGTCTCCAGAGCAGCCGTCTAATCTTTTAGGGAATAGGAAACAAACACTGATCCTAGCTTACATGCTAGAGAACCTGGTAGATACTAGTATTTCCACAATTCTCTAGGTCCATTCATAGAAGCCCACATAGCCGATAAATACAAGAAATGCACAGACACTATTTTTCATTCTTTTAGTCTTTGGAGGATCCTAAGGTAAGAACATAGGAACCAGAGAAGCAACTCTTTACTATGCTTTCACTCTAAAGACTGGGCTCACTCCCTATAAACACCTGAGAAGGAATAAACGCCCACCAAGAACATAGAGGGAAGAAATTTAAGTGCCGTCATATTGATAACAAAGTAAAGATCATGACCTTTTGTGTGGCATTCAATATCTTGCATAATTTGTCATTGCCCTTCCTTTCCAGTCTTGTTTCACAGTTTTCAGTTGCATGTGCTTGACACTCCTGCCCATTGAACATGCACTTGGTTCATACTTCTCCCTACAGATGAATTGCCTTTCCTTTCCACTCTAAAGCACAACCCTAATAGCTATTAATCAAATAGCTAGCATTTACATAGTGCTTTAAAATTTGCAAAGCACTTTGTATATGTTAATTCCTTTGATGCCACTTTCTCCAAGGAGCTGAACCTAACTACTCACCTTGGCTCTATTCCAAGTCTTCTCCAGTAATGACCACTTCCCCACACAGGCCTCACATAGCATTTGTTTTTCACTTTTTCAAAACATTTATCACAAGTTTTCATTTTCTATTTATGTTTTATCTGACTACTAAAATGGAAGGTATGAGAACAAGGATCACGGCATAGCTAATCTTTGTATTTCCTTTAGTATTTAACCTAATGTTCTGTATATAATCAGTGTTTAGTAAATTGATGTTGAATTGTGACTGAATGACTTTATGTAATCTGCCTCTCTGGTTTTGAAAGATTCTGCAGTTTTGAGTCCATATTCCAGATCTTAGTAATTTTTGGGAGAGGCATTTCTCTAATTGATGGGAAAAGTCAGAGGGAAAGCCAGACTCCCTCAGGATACTCAGGACCCAAGAATCTTGTCTTCATTCTCATTGTTGCTGCCTTTCTATAAAGATTGTCCAGAAGTTCTGGTCACAGTGACTCTGAAAGTAGTATTAATTCAATACCAAACATGCCATAATATTAACAAAAATATCATGATCCTTATGGTGAGACTTATTAATGTGATCATTAGAAAGAACACTGACCTGTAAGCCTGGAGGACTGATTTGTCTTCCTGATTTATCCAATATCTGTGTGCTACTGAGATATTCAGTCTTCCTTTTGGCATCACAGTTGCCTCATTTTTAAAATATAGAGATTGGACTAGATGTTCTTAAAAGTTCTTTCCTTCTCTAACATTCTAATTATTCTCTGTACCATGTATACATGATGGAATTCTAATATTATTGGTGTGGGGAGCTCCCTGGATAGCAACTGACTCCACCAATGTAAACCTCTACCAATCTTTAATTGTTAGAGATTAAATTTTGAAACTAAGCCTTTCTGATTCAAATACTCTATTCACTATGGCACACTCCCTCTTGAACATTAGTAACGATAGATTTAGGAACAAGGACTGGACCTGTGTTTTAGGAGGGAGATCTCAAATAAGTTATAGGGAGTTATAGGGAGCTCTCAAATGAGAAATTTCTTCCAATGTATATCACCATCTTTTCTGCAATTTATTATCTTAAAGAATTGCCTAGAATATTAAAACTTTAAGTGACCCTTGAACCCACATCTTCTTGACTTCAAGGCCCAATCTCTCTTCACTATGTCACACTGGTTCTTTGAACTGTTACATTAATTTTATTTCAATTTATTTATTTAATATACTTTACTCATCAAGAACCCTTGTACACTGATGTGGCTTATTAATTATTAACACCACTAATAATTGGTACCATTGATAATGTCACAATGCCATTAATAATTAAGCACATAGAGTATAATTCTTTGAAATTAATTTATGATAATTCATTTTGTGTTCCAGCTTAACAAAGTTAGTTAGAATAATGGTCAGACTTTGGATGTAAAATGATGCAACTTGTCATGTCCACACTCCAAAAATCAATTCAGTTCAATTACTGCAGAGGATAGAGTAAGCTTTTTTTTTTTAGTTTAAAGGAAGTTTATTTGATAATGCAAAAAGTAAGTAAATAAGCACTTTACTTATAGAAAATGTAAACTAATAGTTAAATAGAATAATTACAGATGACCTTAGATTAATTCCTTTATATTCAGAAAGGAAGATAATGCATAATCTGTTCTGGAAATGGTCTGATCTTTCAAATGATTTGCTAATGCTCTTATAGTTTATAGCATTTTATTCTGTTATTCATTTGTAATGCATATAATATGGTTGAGGAATGAGTCAGAATTAAACTTAGTCCTAAAGAATAAATTCCAAGAAGGATTACAGTGTTGTATGGTGTGTATATTATAATTTTCCTCTTAAAATCACTCTATGAAGAGTAGCATAGAGGATTGTTGGCTTTAGGAGCCAAGAAAATCTGGTTTCAAATCCAACTTCTGACATATATTGCCTCTATGGCACTGGACTAAACACTTAATCCTATAATGCTTTGAGCAACCCTCTAAAATTATAAATTGCAGAGAATTTGAGCAATGTTTGTGTTGACCTTCATTGATAGAAATCATAAACTCATCCAGGCAGTCTTGGTAACACAGAAATTACAGGCCAAGTCCACATTCTTATTCCTATGTTGCAGAGTTGTGCTAGGTCCTAGAGATTCAAAAGTTGTTCTTACTTTAAGAAGTATACATTCTATTGTTGGAAGAGGATAGGGAATCTAGGGTACATGAAATCCAATGCCACCACTGTTTGAAGGGAATTTCATATATATTAACTTTGCAGACACTCAGTAGATTCTCTCTATCTCTATCTCTTTCTGTCTCTCTCTCTTTCTCTCTCTCTATATATGCACATACATACAGTGATATGTATATATGTATGTATGTGTGGATGGATGGATGGGTGTATGGATGGATTTAGGAATGGAAAAGGAAAGAGAGTACACTCACAAGATTTCCAAATTATGTCAATATTTATGGGGTGGGAGGAAAGAGCAGAGATAGTCTAGTCTGTCTATTTTAGACTTGGGACAAGCATCTGACAAAAGACCACACCATATTCAGAACTCAAATGGGTCATTGGGCATGAAGAAGGAAGAAAGCCAGAAATTTCCTCTTGGTGACTGTTCATTAAGGATGCCCAATCTCCTTTCTCAGGAAAGGAAAGTCCTATGAATTCTTAACTTTCATCACTTTTTTCTAGCTACTGATGGGCTATGAATAAGGCTATTAACCAGCAACGTCAAGATCTTCTGTTAGAAATATCTGTGAAACAGTCTCCATTTGGGAAAAGCTATCCCCTTATGGATCTTAAAACACTTAGCACATTCTCCTTTGAGATAGACATTTTAAGCTACTTATTACCCATTCTACTAGAACATGAGTCCCTTGAGGTCAATTCAGTGCAGCTCAACAGATATTCATTAGGTACCTTCTGTGTTCTGTGTACTGTGCAATGTGCATCTGATACAAAGAAAAAGAATTAAAACAGCCCTTGTCCTCCAGAAACTTACACTCTACTGGGCTGATTCCATATATAACCAGAAATATAAAGGTAAAATAAATTCAGAAGGAAAAGTGCACTCAATAATTCTAATTTCTAATAACATCTTGTATTTATCCTGTATATAGATTGGGTTTTTTTTTGTTTATTTATTTGCTTGTTGTCTCCTCCTAGGCTGTCAGCTCCTTGAGGCAAGGACTTTCTTTTGTCTCTTTTTATAGCCCCAGGGCTTAGCACAATGCCTAACACTTAATGAATATTTATTGAATGAATGAATGAATATAGAGAAGTGTCAAGAAAAGTTTCTCCTAGGAGATAGTATTTAAGGTGGGCTTTGATGAAGATGAGGATAAAGACTGTTCTAGATCTATGAATCTCTACAATGACGTTAAGAATGTGAATGTTATTCTAGTGTTCTAAATTGCTTTCTCCACAAACCTGGTACAATTGAATTATATTAAAGGAAGGTTAGTGAAAGTATTTTCCTTTATTCTGGTCCTTAGAAAAATGTTAAGTATACTATGTTCAAAGGGTACTCTTTTTCCAACTTAACAGTCCTGCCTTTGGCACTAACTTAAAATATGATCTTAGAAAAAGGTATTTAAATCCTCTAAGACACAGTTTCTTCATCTGCAAAATGAGAGGAAATAACTACTAAAGGTTCTCTAAGATACTTTCCAGCCCTCAAATACAGTTCTTCACTAGTTCTGTATGTGATCCAGTACAAAACTGAGAATTCAGGGGCTCATAACAGGCACTTAATATTTCTGTAATGAACATGAGTGAATGAATGGATATATAAGTAATGTAGTACGACACAAACACAATAAAATAATCAACAAGTGTTCATTAAGCACCTAGTATTTATCTGGCATTGTGACACATACATAGATGCATATAATATGTTGCAATTCTTTGTTGACAAGAACAATTCTATGATCCCCAAACACTCCATTTCCTACCCATTCTAAAAACAAGTAAATTTGCCATCTAGCTTAAACTTAAAAATATATTTCTAGGGAGTATTTTCTTTATGAAAGGTGTTCCCAAAGTCTTCTTGGTGGAGTTTTAAGCTATTAGAACTTGAAACTCCACTAAGATTTTTATGACATTTTTAATTAATTAAATTATTTTATATTCAGATTTCTTTCAAATGAATTTTTATTGATAACTTTTTCTTTATCATTGTAATTTTTCTCAATATCCTTTCACTTCCCCCTCCCAGGGAGCCATCCCATATAACAAACTGTATTTTTAAAGTATCCTTTTCAAAAAAAGTACTTCCTTAGTCAAGCAAGAACTATCAGCATAACTGATCAATACATTGAAGAAGTCTGAAAATATGGCTTATGTACAATACTTGTGGGCCTTCCACCATCCTAAATTAATTTAGGCTATTTGTAAGAGATTAGCTAGTACATTCAAATTAATTCCTACTCAATGATGCATTAATTTAATATATTTTTATTTATTCAATGTCAAACAGACTGAGGAGACAAGGGCATGAAAACATAGGCACTAGAGTTGAAAGGTATATAAGAGGAGATCTAGTCTGACCTTTGCATTTAATAGATGAGGCTTCTGATGTTGAGATGTTAAATAGTATTCCTAAGCTCATCTAGGTTGTAACAGAAGAGCTGAGATTTGAACCTAAGTCTTTTGAGCCATGGTTTGCTTACTCTTTCATTTGTACTAGGTTTCTTCTACAAAAGAAGACACACCATTGACACATACTTGTACTGGAAGAATTTACAATGTGACTGGAAAGATTGAATTTACACATTTGGAGAACTATAGAATATAAAACAAGGTGATGCTAGTAGATTTACAACTAGGTAGGACTTCAAAGGCTGCCTAAACTAATCTCATCATTTTATGAATGAGGATACTGAGGTCAAAGAAGCTTAATGACTCACCAAAGGCCACACAAGAATGTGGCAGAGTGGAAAGTTGAACCTGGGGCCTCTGACTTCACATCTTGACTTTCCCCCCTGTACTGTGCTTCCTCTTCTCCCCATAGATACAACAAATAGACTATTCCTTTCTCTTTTAATTTGCTTATGGTATTACCTTTTATGTCTAAATCATGGACTCCTTTTGACTTTATCTTGGTAAATGGTGTGAGATGTTGGTCTAAACCTAGTTTACCTCCTATTGTTTTCTCATTTTCCCAGCATCTTCCCTCAAATAATTAGCTCTTATCCCAGAAGCTGGAGTCTCTGGGTTTATCAAACAGTAGAAAACTCTAATTATTTACTATTGTGTCTTGTGTACCTAATATCTTCCACAAATACACACTTCTCTTTCTAAGCCAGGACCAAATAGTTTTGATTATTGTTGCTTTATAATATGGTTTTAAATCTAGTATAGCTATGCCACCTACGTTTGAATTTTTTTCATTAATTCCTTTAATATTCTTGACCTTTTGTTCTTCCAGATGAATTTTATTATTTTTCTAGCTTTATAAAATAATTTTAATAGTGTGATGAGAATGGTACTGAATAAGAAATTAATTTAGATAGAATTGTCATTTTTATTATATTAGCTTGACTTACCCATGAGCGATTTATATTTTCCAATTGTTAGGTCTAGCTCCATTTGTGTGAAAAGTGTTCTGTAATTGTGTACATATAGTTCCTGGGTTGTCTTGGTAGGTCAATTCCCAAATATTTTATACTGTCCAGAGTTGTTTTAAATTTCTTTTTCTATCACTTATTGCTGGGTTTTGTTAGAAGTATATAGAAATGCTAATGATTTATGTGGCTTTATTTTGTATCATACAGCTTTGCTAAAATTTTTAATTATTTCAAGTAGGTTTTTTGTTGATTTTCTAGGATTCTCTAAGCATACAAAGATGTCATCTGCAAAGAGTGATAGCTTTGCTTCTTCATTGTCTATTCTAATTCCTTCAATTTTTGTTTTATTTTCTTATTGCTAAAGCTAACATTTCTAGTATAATATTGTATAACAGTGGTGATAATGGACATTCTTGTTTCACCTCTGATCTTATTGGGAATGTTTTTAGCTTATCCTATTATATTAGGATTTTATTACATATAATTAATTATATGTATTATATATTACATATAATATTATTATATTATTATTATTATTACATATAATGTTAGGTGATAACCATTAGATAGATAGATGCTACTTGTCATTTTTAGGAAAACTCCATTTATTCCTATGCTTTCTAATGTTTTCAATAGTAATGTGTGTTGTATTTTGTCAAAAAAAATTTCTGCATCTATTGAGATATGATTTCTATTAATTTTGTTATTGATATGGTCAGTTATACTGATAGTCTTCTATCCCCATGCAATTTACTCCAGAAGTCTATCATATCTAATCTTTCTAAAATTTCTATTCTCTTCCTTTACTTCTTTCTTGTTTATTTTGTAGTTAGATTTATCTAGTTCTGAGAGGGGAGATTGAGGTTCCCACCAATATGGTTATAACTTAACTTCTCCTCTAATGTAGAGGACCACAGGCCAATGGGACACTGACCCTGATGGCTAAATAAGCCCTCTAAGCTGAAGAGTCTGCTATTGGCCCTTGATTGGTTCCCCATCCCCCAGGAAGGAGCTCAAACCAGGTGTGAGCATTATGTCCTTGAGATGTGGTATATACCCATAGCCTGGGAACAAAGAAGTGCACAATGTCCTCAGGGGAAAACAATTAGCAAGCATCCTATAAAGTCTTTAGGGGATGAGAGGGCTCCTCACACACTAGGAATTTGAAAGCTATACCATTTGATGCATATATATTCAGTATTGATATTATTTCATTGTCTATGGCAATTTTAGCAAAATGTAGTTTCCTTCCTTATCTCTTTTAATTAGATCTATTTTTGATTTTGATTTTTCTGAGATCAGGATTGGTACCCCTGCTTTTTTTTACTCCAACTGAAGCATAATATATTCTACTCCAGTCTTTTACCTTTACTCTGTGTTTATCCCTCTTCTTCAAATGTGTTTCTTGAAGACAACATGCTGTAGGATTCTGGTTTTTAATCCACCCTACTAGCCCCTTCCATTTTATGGGAGAATTCATCCCATTCACATTCATAATTATGATTACTGTGTCTTTCCCCTCATCCTATCCTTTTATACTTTTCTCTCTCCTTTCTCCCTGTCTCTCCTCACCAGAATTCTCCTTCTGACCATCTCCTCACCTAATCTGTCTTCCCTTCTATCAGACCCCACTCCATTTTCTTTCTCCTTTCCCCTCCTCCTTACTTATAGGGTAAAATAGATTTCTCTTCCCAACTTATTGTACAT
Organism: Petaurus breviceps papuanus; assembly: GCF_028583685.1. Taxonomy (NCBI): domain Eukaryota; kingdom Metazoa; phylum Chordata; class Mammalia; order Diprotodontia; family Petauridae; genus Petaurus; species Petaurus breviceps. The sequence continues at coordinate 22,811,385 of NW_027187460.1, read as the reverse complement.
GTTATTCCCATTTTGAGCCAAATCCAAGGAGAGTAAGGTTCAACTATGCTCACCCCCCTTTCTTTCCCTCTACTTCAATAGGTCTTTCACACCTTTTCATTTGATACAATTTACCCCAATCTGCCTCTCCCTTTCCTCTTCTCCCAGTATGATCCTTTTAAACTCCCTAATTATTTTTTTCATCACATCAAAATCAACTTATATCTATATGCTCTGTCTAAGTATACTACTTCTGACTTATAATGGAGATACAAGTATCATTTTCCCATGTAGGGATGTAAACAGTATAACCTTATTGAATACAAACTCTTCGTTTTTCTTTCCAGTTTTCCTTCTTATGCTTCTTTTGAGTCTTGTATTTGAAGATAAAAATTTCTGTTCAGCTCTGGTCTTTTCATCAGGAATGTTTGAAAGTCTCCTTTTTCATTGAATGTTGAGGAGGAGGAGGAGGAGGAAAAGAAGGAGGAGAAGGAGGGGAAGGAGAAGGAGAAGGAGAGGGAGGAGGAGGAAGGGAAGGAGAAGGAGGAGGAGGAGGAGGAGGAGGAGGAGGAGAAGAAGAAGAAGAAGAAGAAGAAGAAGAAGAAGAAGAAGAAGAAGAAGAAGAAGAAGAAGAAGAA
>NW_027187460.1:22766342-22810758 GCF_028583685.1 Petaurus breviceps papuanus | reverse complement strand
AAGAAGAAGAAGAAGAAGAAGAAGAAGAAGAAGAAGAAGAAGAAGAAAAGAAGCTAGCTTTATAAAGAAGAGTTTTCAATCTGGTCTTAAAGAAATGATGGACATAGATGAATAGAAGGAGACTATGGTACATTAAAAAGAACTTTGTTTCTTGAGTCTGAGGACCTAAGCTCAACCCCCAGCTCATCAGATCATTTTTACCTTCCTGGGCCTCAGTGTCCTCATTTACAGAATGAAGAGATTTTATTAAATGGTCACTAATATTCCTTCCAATTCTAAGTCTATGATCCTTTGAAATTATAAGCCTTCTACTACATTTATTTCCATTGTTTCACAGCATCAAATCTAGGGAAATCTGATGGTCTTATTCACTGGCCAGGATACATATGGTATAATGTCCATTGGAAAATTATTTGACAAGGTTTATATTTACTCCTAGTTCCAGTGTCTTCAGAATGACATTGGCAAGTTTTAGAATATTCTGATCAGGGAGACCAAGACAGCAAAAATAAAAAATGTAGAAACTATATCACATGAGGATATGCTGTGGAAACTTGGCATTTTATCCTAAAGACAAGAGGTCTTGAAACATAATAGATATGAATGACTTTCCCGTGGGAGGATGATCACATTTTTTCATCTTGACCTTAGATGGTTACTGGGACAGAATCAGTGGAAGTTACAGGGAGGCAGATTTCAGCTTCATATAAGAAGGATCTTCCTAAACAACAGAGCTGTTCAAAACAAAACAAAACAAAAAATGGAATGTTCTGCCTTGGGAGAGATTGAGTTCCTGGAAAGGTATGCGCAAAGGTTGGAGAACCATCTGTGAAGGATGCTGTGTACTGTATTCTTGCTTGAGTTGGAAGGGCCTTGCTGACCCTTAAGATCCATTACAACTACAACAGTCCTCAGTTCTATGATTAATGAAAAGAAATCTTCTAACTACAACACACCAAAAGGCAAAACTAGCAATCGAAACGAAAAGTTGTTTGGGTTCAAGCCAGGATGACTCAGCATCTCCAGGGGAACATGGAGGGGAGGAAAAGACAGGAAGATGTCTCTGGAAACATAACTGGACAGGTAACAAAAAACAAGTCAGAAGGGAACAGTTAGCAATGACCTTTTCCAGGATCAGGTAAATCAGCTGTAGAGGACACAAAGTAGCCTCACTCCCCACCACCCTGGACAACTTACCCCAGCTCCCACCCCAGCGGATTCCCCTGCTCATGATCTGACGTAAATTGGTTCCTTACCATGGCAAGCAGCCCACAGATTTCTGGGAAGTATGTTTAAACAGGAGGCGTGCCAGGACTGGAGTCGGTAGTGCTTCTGTGTAGCCGAGAATGCAGGCTGTAATTAGGGACATTGAGATCCCTGAAGCTATGGGCCAGGAATAAAATAAAAAAGGCCTTTCAGAATTTCTAACTGCAGAAAAGAAAAATTCCCCCAAAGGTCTTGTTAGCTTGGATGTGTGTGGCCCCAGTTGTCTCTGTCTTCTTGTGTCGATGATTCCATTCTGCACTTTCATCTTCATCCATTCTTCAAATTCCCTAATCTTTGGATGCAGAGATTAAATATTGTTTTCTACCTTCATTTTGATTCTGATGAAACTCTATCAATCTATCTATCTATCATTTATCTATCTATCTATCTATCATCTATCTATCTATCTATCTTCATCTCGGTCTCTATCTCTTCATCTCTGTCTCTCTACATCTCTTTCTCTCTCTCTCTGAATCCATTTCTCTTTGCCTGTCTTTCTATCTCTTTCTGTCTGTCTCCAACTCTCTCTCTCTCCCTCTGTCTGTGTCTTTCTCCCTCTCTCTCTCTCTGTGTCCCTCTGTCTATCTGTCTGTCTGTCTGTCTGTCCCTCTCTCCCTCCCCTGCCCTCAGCTTTTTATTCCAATACAATGGCTCAAGGAAGTTACTTAGCTGTATCATCCAGCAATCTCTTGGGCATACTAAACGTAATGATTTGTCACACTTATATAGTACTTTCAAGTTTTTAAAGTGCCTTTTCCCAAATGCCTTTGAGGAAGGTTATATAATACCATTTAGATAGTGCTTTAAAGGTTGCACAAAGGACTTCCCTCATTATAACCTAGGGAATTAGGTTTATCATGGATTATTAACACTTCCATTTTACACAGACTCAGAGAGCTTGGATGATTAGCCCACAGTCACACAGCACCATTGAGTATCTGAGCTAATATTTTAATAAGGCCTCCTGACTCTGGGCCAAGGGCTGTTCCCACTCTACTGGATAGAGTCTCACCAGACATAGCCCTACAGAAGAATAAAAGGAAACTTGTGGATATTTGTGGAGGTGAACTCCCCAGCCCTGAGTTTGCTATATTATGAAGTTCTTAAAACCATGTAAAGCATTTTTTTTGTTTTGCATAGACAAAAGTACCCTATAAATGCTAGCTATGATTTTATGAAGCCCATAATGCAGCAGTCCAAAATCCAGGGCAAGAGAGTAAGATGAACTTAACCTCAACAAATCAGCCCTCATTTTATCCCCATAAAAATATTATGAGGGAGATGCTGTTGTCCACTTATGACAGCTTAGGAAACTAGAGGTATGCATGGTTAAATTCTCCTCAACCTTCTCTGGTTGTTGGCCTAAGCCAGTTAGTTGTAAACCTGTTATTTAGTGCAAGTATGATGTTTAAAGAGAAAGGGGAATTCACACAGAAATTGTGCTAAAGATTTTAGAGATCAAGGAAGACTTCAGGCTCATCTTACTCAACCCATCTCATTTTATAGGTGTGGCCAGTGAGGCCTAGAGAGATGGAGAGACCAAGGATAAAAATAATAGCACCATTGAACAAAAATAGTCTCTGAAAGGCTGCATCAGAAAATGATGTAAGGGCAATAGAAAGCAATACAAGAACCAGGCTGGAGATCTGAAAGAGAAATTAGAAATTATTTGGTCCAAGTCCCTAATTTGACAGATAAGAAGATAGAAGACAGATGAGATGAAGTACCCTAGCCAAGACAACAGACTAAGTAAGCAGGTGAACTAAGGACAACAAAGTTACTTTTTAATCTTCATTGGAGACAAGAGGAAGATGGAGAAAGAGAATAGACTCCGTCTTTAGGAAAGTGAAAAAGTAGCCTATAGTGGAAAGAAAGTGGTATCAATGTACTTATATTTTCTTTAGGTCTTCTTGACTAAGGTGAATGATCATCAGATGTCAGAATGGGAATCACAGAATATCAGAGTTTTAAGAGATCTCAGAAACTAACCAATCATACTACAGCAAACATTCCTTTATATCATACTTGACTAATGATCAATCCACCATTGATGAAAAATCTCCATTGAGTGAGGAGTAGGAGGATAAGGGAGAGGCCCCAAACTACCTAAAGCAGGCCATTCCATTTCTATGTGTAAGGGAAAATGCTCTAGCAATTAGGGCTATCACATTGGGGTCTGACTTCAGTAGATCTCCTTTGATAAACAAGCTACTTAGCTTGTGGTTAAAAGCTCACCATAATCTGTCGCCAAAACTTTTTTTTAGTATTATTTCAGTACAATTTCATTCATGCCTTTTAAATTGCAATCAAATTGGCCTGTTAGCTCTTTCCTCACTTGTCCTGCCCTTTCCTGTTTCCTTGCATTCCTACAAATCACCAGTCTCCTATGATTGAAGTTTAATTAGTTTCTCTTAATAAGGCTTGGTTCTGCATCGGACAGGATAATAGCTTTCCCCTTGATGAACATTCCCATCCCTCAGTTTTCTTGTTGCTAAAAGTGTGTAAAATTATCACAGAAATCACAAAGGGTATCTAACCACTCTTTGGCACCCCTTAGTTGGAAGTTTTGCAAAGTCAAGACAAAAGAATGAGCAATGTGGTAAGGGTGTTGGTTTTGCCCAGGCTGCTTTTTAATGTGTTTGGTTTTAAATTTGTAACTTTGGACATTTTTCCAATTTGGCTTCCATGTGAAGAGATATATTCTGAGACACTCTGTGCAGGCACCAAACCCCGATTACACTATGAAGCTGATCAAGGTTTCTGAGTCATGTCTAACAAAAACAGTAAAACTTGTTCTGACTCAAGCTAAACTTTGACCATCCTGCTTCTCTGAAGCCTTAGCCAATAATTCCCAGGTATTTTGAAAATGTCCTCAGAGTTTCCCGGAATTTCAATAAAGTGAACTTACCCATTTACCCGTGGTTACAGTTACCTCCAAAGGTACCCCTTTCTACACATTCATTCAGCCTCCCAGCTGGATTTTTCTCTATGGTCTCTACCAGGGATGTCACCACCTCTACCTTCTATCCTATAATCCAAAAATGAGCATCAATAAACATGAGACATTAGACAACTCATAATTTTTTCCTGGTATACCCAAATGTATTGGTGTACTGCTCAGTGAACAGGGAGGGAATTCATCTCTTCTCTTAGTTTAGGGATGTTACCCTCACCATATACAATAGTTATCTCTTCCTGCTCCTAGGCATTTGAATCTTACTAGAAGAGATTAGTAAATCAAGTTGATTTCATCCACAACAAATCTAAAGTGCCAAACTTCAACTGAACAATACCTGCTACCTGACTGTCCTACGTAAGTACTTATATCTATGTTATTCCCTATAGAGACTCACTACTTATAGTAGCAAGCACCCAAGCATCCACAGATAGCTGCCAACACAGGTTCTTAGATCTGCTTTTCTAAAGGAAAGAAACATAAAATGGGTTAGCCATCTTGCTTTAATCAAACTTATGTCATTTACCTACCGTGTTTCCCTGATAGTAAGACCTATCCCGAAAATAAGCCCTCCCCATACTGTGTAAGATTCCTCTAAAATAAGCCCTCCCCCCAAAATAAGCCCTATTTAGATTGCTACTGTAGCGAAGGTGATCCCCTGCGCTACACGCTACATTACGGTACCCTCTGTATGCACCGTCCCCCTACCCCCTGGGGGAAACGCACGCCGCACTCCAAGCTGCATCCAATCAGAGCTGCAGCAGTGAGCGCGTCATCCTGTTCTTCCCCAGTGATTTGCTTGCTGGTACATTTTTTTGTTCACATTTACCTGTTTATTAAAATTGCTGTCAATGTTCATTAAAATAAGCCCTCCCCTGAAAATAAGCCCTCTGGTGTTTTTCTGTCCCAAAAAATAATAAGACAGTGTCTTATTACCGGGGAAACATGGGTAGTTCAGGGGAAAGAAGATCAGCACCCCGAGCTTCAGAGAATACAAAGGTTACAAGCAGAAGTTACAAACAGACAAAGAAACAGTTCAGCAGACAGGCTTCCAACTGTCTTGACCATTACATCCATACCTAGTCAGTTACCAGAGAGGGAAGCACAAACATCTGTTTTTTCAAATCCAGGGGGATCAACAGCTGCCCAGAGTCTTGTCTGGTCAAATCACACAACTCTTCCCAAAGGGAGCCCCAAAACAAAATCTCACATGTATATAGCCTTCTCCTGGCTCAGAGAATGTCACAACCCTCTTGACCCACTGCCAAATCACAAAGCATCAAGGAGTGGGCATTCCTGAAAAACAAGCCTCCTGCCATAGGCTCCATGTGACCACATTCAGCCTTTTATGGGGCAGAGTATATTTTCAAATCAAGGAAGATTCTCAGTCACTTAAGTCTATCAAAGGGCCAAGGGGCAGGGAAGATCTTAAATATCCATTCCCATAACACTACTCCTACCTCCACTACTACCTCCACCCAAACTATACTTTCAACCTTATATGTCCAACAGATGGCTTAGTCATCTACTTCACTGATAAGACTGGGACCAGCCAATATGAATTTCCTCTTCTTCCCTTGCAGCCATTCTTTAAATAAGCTATCTCAGCCATTCTTTAAGCCATACTATCCTCCCTTCTGTTCATAGACTTAGTGTGCCCACCTCACTAAGGCTGCTCCCTCCAACTATGTCCTGGATCCCATTTCATCATTACTTTAGCTCTAGCAGTGATCTTTTCTCTCCCATGAATATGAAGATCATATGATTTTAGAATTAGAAGGGACCTCAAAGACATCTAGTCCAACCCCCTAATTTTAAAGATTGAAATTGAAGTCAAGGAAGTCTGAGTAGGTTATCTAATGTCACACTAGTCATAAGTGGCAGAGTCAAAATTTCAACCCAGGTCCTCTGACTCTAGTGTCAGCTCTTTCTTCTATTATGCCTCCCCAAAATATTTCAGCATCTCTGCCTTATCTCTCATTCTGTCTTACTCAATAAACATTTTAAGTACTTTTTATGTCCCAAAAACTTTGCTAAGCATTGGGGATACAAAGAAAGACCAAAAAATATTCTTTGTTTTCAAGGAACTCAGAAATAGGACATAAAATAGGACAAACAACATAAAAACAGTTATGTAAAAACAAGCTATGTACAGGGCAAATTACAAAAAATCAACAGAGGAAAGAGTCTCTCTCTCTCTCTCTCTCTCTCTCTCTCTGTATGACTGTCTTTCTGTCTTCCCCCCTTTTCTTCTCTCCTTTATAATTATTACTTTTGATTAACATCTGAATGTTTGTGTCTATCTATGGGAAAGAAGGAGGAAGAGGGTTGGGAGGAGAGTAAAATTCAGGCCCAAGAAGAGTGAAAAGTCTAGTATTTTCCCACAATCAAACATCTGAAGAAGTTGTGCTTCTACATGCCCCCATGGGTTAGGATACCTTCACAAAAGGGCTTGGCAGACTAGACTACCTATCCCCTATCTTTTTTGATGGAGGGATTTACTGATCTGAGCAATATTTGGAGATCACTTGAAGGTAAGTATGCAACTAGTTGGAGGTATATGAGAGAAGGCATGCTTAAACTGACTCTGTCAGCAGCTACCCTGACAGAATCACCACTTACTTACCCCCTGTTTCCACTACACACTCTGAGTATCCATGCAATAGAAAGACATTTAGAACCTAAAGTTCTGAGTTCAAATCCTGTCTCTGCATTTAATATCTGCATGACAGTGGACAAATTACTTTACCTCTATAGGTCTTAATTTCCTCATTTATAAAATGAAATGACTTTGAAAACTTCAAGTTCCCTTCTTACTCAATCTAGTATCTTAGATTTCTTTCTTTCCAAATTTTTTTTTTCCATTTACTCATGATAACTGAAACTGAGTTTTGTTTTGAAGATAGCACATACTTTAGCATTCTCTGGATTGATTTTTTTCATACAACCCCTTGACTCTCAGGGCAAGAAGGAGGAATTCAAACCCAAGTATTCTAAATACATATTAAGGGGCCACTAGGTGGCATAATGAATAGAGCAACCTCACCCCTGGAGCCAGGAGGACCTGAGTTCAAATCCAGTTCAGACACTTAACACGTACTAGTCATGTGACCTTGGGCAAGTCACTTAACCCCAATTATCCTGCCTTCCTCCCTCCAGAAAGCAAATTAATAAATATTAAATTTTTAATTCACATGAGTGCAGTACCTCTCCGTCCCACCTTTATTTTTACCTCTTTCATTCACAGCTTCTAAAAGAGTTTTTGAAGCTGTGTCATATCCCCTTCTCCCTTACCTCTTCCTTGACCTCTGGAGTATTATGAGAAGGGAAGAAGCAAAACCAATATTGCTGGATATTTTTAGAAAACTTTCAAGAAAAGTGTCCACTTTTTTTTCAATGAAAATGAAGTTAAAACCAAAGTTAACAAAAATAAGACCAACATGGAGAATTAACTGACAATGAATTCATTTCTATGGTTAATATATTCTACAGAAATAAGTTAAATTTGAGTAAACAAATATTGAATCTCAAGGTGGGCAAGATCCACTATTGTTTTGGTCAGTTGACATTGTTTCATGACATAGATGAGTTTTTTCATTGTGCTGCCAGCTGAAGATACACGTAAATTATGTAAAATTAAACAACCTTTCTATAAGTTAAAAGTACCAAATTGTCCATAATAATTTTCAACCTCATTCATTTTGGTAAGTAGAAGTATCTGCTCCCAAAAAATGGACACTTTTAAAACAGGAAAAATTCAAAAAATTTTACAGTGAATCATTTTAAAATTTCAACTTATATTTTAATTTGTCTTAACATTTAAAACTTTTTAATTCTGTAAAGTCTCCCTTGTGATGCATCAGTATAAAGTCAATTTGAAGGAAAACCCATTAGGACAATGAAAATTATAATAAACAAAAGAATATCAGTTTATATGGCAGAAAAAAACAGAGAATGAATAAAATTCAATGTCTAGAAAGTATAATTTATCACATTTATCACGATGTGATTCACAATTTATGCTATTTAAGGAGAAAAAAAAATATGTTTCTTTTGCACAGGAATTTTAGCAGCTATAGTTTGAAGTTTAAATTAAACTAATGTCATAAAAGAGCACATGTTTAATATGTTGGCAAAATGAGAAAGTTTTCCAGTGAAATGAGCACAAACATTTTTTTTCAAAATTTTTTCTATGACATCAAAAAGATTACTTTTGTCATCTCATCAGATTTCTTTAAAAATTTGCAGTGTAAAAAATTCATTGGGTAGGAGAAATAATATGAACTGCAGCTATTAGTGTGAGCAAAATATTAATGGAAAAATTATGTGAGTAGTAGGGTCAAATGATTTAACTTCTAGATAATACTGTGAAGAATATTTTCCATTTATCTGAAGATGTTTGTAATCAGTATTGAGACAGAAATCTTCCTAACCTCATTGCAAGCAGAAGAGGCAACAGGGGTAATTAAAGATGCTTATTTGATTATATATATATATATATATATATATATATATATATACATATATATATGTTATGTTAAAATTTATGTGGAAGAAGACTTGTTCTTCTTAAGACTATGGATAGCAATGCTATTTCAAGTGAAATTTTTAATATTTAATTGATATTTTAAAAAACAAGAAATGTATAATGTGGCAAAATTATATTGGATTCTGAACTGACAGAGTTCAATGTGAGAATGAAATACAGATCTATAAGTTCTCTTTAAAATGTAGCCCACCATATGATTTTGGCACAGCAGACTTCATGAACAAAATTGATCTCAAGAAATATGACTGAAGTGACATTACTACAATACATTTTTAAAGGTTTTGTTTTTGTTGTTGTTGTGAAAATGTGTCATACAATTTTAAAACAAAGTGAAATATTCTTGCCACAGTAATTCAAAAGATAGGTAAGCTTTAAAAATGAAAATTTATTTAATGATAACCCATATGAAGCAAATTAACCTTATAACAAAGCATTTCTGTGAAATTTAAATATCTGTATTTTTAAATATACACATGCATAAATGTTAATGTATATGTGTGCATAAATACCTATCTCTATATGTATATACACACACATATATATCTGTTATATATGTTCATGTATATATATACATATATATTTAAAATATACTGAAAATCAAAATTTTGTATTTTTATACATAAACATACAGGCATATTTTGATTTTTGTAGATGTGCATTTATGTATGTATAAAAAATTCTAAATAGGCATACATATGATATATAAATACGAATCTATATATCAAAAATCCAAGTTAGCAAATACATGATATACTTACATATCTAGACCTCAAAAATCCAAATGCGCAAATTTTAAAAAAGTTATTATATTAATCTCCTTCATTTGTAGATATACACACACACAAATAAGAAATCCTGAAATTCATAATCTGAAATGAAAAATAACTGCAATTATGGAAAAGAAAAATTAATGCCAATTATTCAAAATAATTGTATAATGGTATGAATTTTTTAAAAGAATATTATCCTGAGGAGGGGGTGGAGTCAAGATGGCAGAAGAAGCAGGACCTCCCTGCTGCTGCAGCTTTCACCTTCCCCAATCCATGTAAAAAGGGGTCTCTAAATAAACATTGGAGCTGCAGAACCCACAAAATGACACAGAGAAACTAACCTCCCACTGAGGACAGCCTGGCAGGCTGGCAGGAATCGGCCAGCACAGTGCCTCTGGGAGCCAAGCCCAGCCCCACCACCAACAAAAGAATTGAGCCCCAGGGTTGTCCTGACCAGCTGCAAGCCAGAGAGACTCCAAATCAATAGCAGCTGTGGCCATTTCCAGATTTATCAACACATAGATGCAAAGGACAAAGTGAGAGGTCAGTGAAGTCTGGACTTTGGGACCCAGTAAGTGGGAGTGAGTGGCTTTTGCCCCTGAGGTGAGAAGCCGCTGAGACGCAGGCACAGCCAGCCAGCACCACCTAGCAGCTTCAGCTCCTGGCCTGCAGAGTGTAGGGGGACCAAGCACCAGTCTCAGGGGTAATCACTCTTGCTTTAACCTGCTTGGATCTGGATTGCAGTCTAGGGTGGAGGTCCTGGGGTGTGTGTCCAGCATGCAAGAGCATGTGGAGACCTCAGAGAGAGCACCCATCTAATACCTGCAGCAGCTGAGAAAACTCCAGTGTTTGGGATAAAAGCTCCCCTGTCTGGTGGCAGAGTCCTACTGTGGCAAAAAGCCAAGTGACTGGTCAAGTGACTGAGGGGCGACATGACCTGGAAAAAGAAACAAAGCAGACAGAAGATTCCAACATTAAACTCCTATTTTGGGAACAAAAAGGAACAAAGTATGGAACAGGAAGAAGACAGTGAAGTCAGAACTCTTGCACCAAAAGCTTCAAAGGAAAATATGAGCTGGTTACAGGTCATAGAGGACCTTAAGAAGCAGATAAGAGAAGTGGAGGAAAAATTGGGAAGAGAAATGAGAACAATGCAAGAAAATTATGAAATGAGAGTCAACAGCCTGACTGAGGAAAATAATACCTTAAAAAACAGACTGACTCAAATGGCAAAAGAGGCTCAAAAAGGCAATGAGGAGAAGAATGCCTTAAAAAGCTGAAATTGCCATATGGAAAAAGAATCTCGAAAGTTCACTGAGGAGAATCATTGCTTCAGAATTAGATTGGAGCAAATGGAAGCTAATTACTTTATGAGAAATCAAAATGCTGTTAAACAGATCCAAACAAATGAAAGAATAGAAGGCATTGTGAAATATCTCATGGGAAAAACCACTGACCTGGAAAATAGATCCAGGAGAGATAATTTAAAAATTATTGGACTACATGAAAGCCATGATCAAAGTAAGAACCTAAAAATCATCCTCCAGGAAGTTCTCAAAGAAAACTGCCCTGATGTTCTAGAACCAGAGGGCAAAATAGAGGTTGAAAGAATCCACTGATCACCTCCTGAAAAAGAGCCCAAAAAGAAAACTCCTAGGAATATTATAGCCAGGTTCCAGAATTCCCAGATTAAGGAGAGAATATTACAAGCAGCCAGGAAGAAACAATTTGAATATTGTGGAAACACAATCAGGAAAACCCAGGATCTCGCAGCTTCTACACTGAGGGATCGAAGGGCTTGCGATATGATATTCTGGAGGTCAAAGAAGCTGGGATTAAAACCAAGAGTCACCTACTGAGCAAAACTGAGTATCATGTTTCAGAGGAAAATAGGATCATTCAGTGGCATAGAGGACTTTCAAGCATTCTTGATGAAAAAACCAGAGTTGTATAGAAAATTTGACATTCAGATACAAGAAGCAAGAGAAGCATGAGAAGGTAAACAGGGAAAAGAAATCGTAAGGAACTTATCAAAGTTGAACTACTTAAATTCCTACATGGAAAAACAATAATTGTAACTTATGAAACTTTTCCCAGTAGTTGAAGGGAATAGAAATATATATGTCTATATATGGGGCTATATGGGCATACGAATACATATGTGAATTTGTGTATATATGTTTACAGGTATCCATAGATAGAGGGCACAGGACCAATTTAACAGGAAGGGATGATACTTAAAAGGTGAAATTAAGAGGTGAGAGGGATATAATGAGAGGAGATGGGGAGAGACAGATTGGAGTAAACTATCTCATGTAGAAGAGGCAAGGGAAAATGGTTACAATGGTAGGGAAGAATAGGAAGGCAAAAGGGAATGGGTCAGCCTTATTCTCATTGAATTTGACTTGAGGAGGGAATGAAATACACACTAAATAGGGTATCTCACCCTCCAGGAGAGCAGGGGCGGAAGGGGATGAGGGGGGGATGATGGAAGGGAGGGAAGCCAGGGGAGGAGGGAATTTGGAAGCACCCACTTTTGAAAAGGGATGGGATCAAAGTAGAGAATAGTACATGTGAGAGGTTGTATAGGAGGGAGCGAAATATAGTCAGTATTTTACAATATTTCTACTATGTTATTGTTTTGCATTAGCCACACATGTACAACCTATACTGAACTGCTTTTCTTCCCAGTAAGGATGGGTGACAAGGGAGGAAGGGAATGAATATGGAATTCAAAGTTTTAAAATCAAATACTCAAATATATATATACTATTATTAATATTATTTTACATGTAATTTGGAAATAAGATATACAGGCACTGAGGCTTAGAGATCCACTGGAAAAATCTAAAGGGGTATGGGAGAAAATATGGGAGAGAGCAGATTGGAGGATGGGATATCCTGTGGGTCTGCTATTTTGGGGTGGTGGGTAGGGGAAAAACCGGGGAGAAAATTTGAAACTCAAAATCTGGCGGAAATGAATGATGTAAATCAGAAGTTAATAAAGCATTTGACAAAAAATTTAATATAAATTACTACCTTGAAAAAAATAATACCATCCTGGAAAGTGATGTAAGTGAAGTAATGGTCTCTTTATTTGTTATTAGAAGGAATTATAATTTTATTTTAAAGATCTACATTTTTCTAATTATGAACATATAAGGAGTTCCATAACTAAAGACAAATATAATACAATTGGTCTTAATACATCTGACCAAGGATGATTCATAGATATGTTTTAGGATAGAACATTGAAATAAGCCTTTGAACCTGGAAATCTGTTGTATTTCAGTTGTAAGCAAATAAAGGAAGTATCAATGTTCTACACGTTCATTTGTGACATATTTGTATGAAACAGTATCTTATGGTATGATTATTATTAAAAAAATACATACTGATAAATTTGGGGAAAAATTTATGAATAATGATATTATTATTGACATCACATTTTGAGAAAATCTGTGCCTTGAAAAAATCCCAGTCATCACATTAATAATATGATTAATATAGTTATTAATTGGTAAGTAAAAAGTAGAAAAATTATAAATCATTTCTACCAATAAATATCTGTGTATGTCACAATATTTAACTGTCCCAAATATTTATTTGTATTATAAAATTATAATAAATTATTCATTTATTTCAATAAAATGTAGGATAAATAATTTGCATAGGGTTTTTTTTTTATTTAAAAAGTATGTGTGGGGGTTGCAAATTTTTTCCCAAAGGCATGGAAGGTATTACCACAAGAAAGTTAGACACCACTTACTTGGGGAAGCTGCATAATACTCCAAACAGACTCTTCCCTTCCTATTCCTGCTTCGAGACATTTTCTCTACTTACAATCATTCACAACCACATCTCCTCTTTTAGTCATGTCTGTCCTTATCCTTATTGTTGGTGACAATGAACCTCCAGATTACTACTAAGATTATGTTCTTGTCATCTTCACAAACAACCCAAACTTAAATGGGATTAATGGAGTTATATGACCCTGGGCAAGTTACTTAATCCTGTTTGCTTCAGTCCTTCATTGTAAAACAAGCCAGAGAAGGAAATAGCAAACCACTCTAGTATCTTTTCCAAGAAAACCCCAAAGTGGGGTTTCAGAGAGTTGTATGTGACTGAAATAACTGAAAAACATGAAAATGGAACTGATCTCCAACTCAAATATACCTCAATATATGGATAGCAGTGGTCATACAACATGTATCCTCCAATCCAACCCTTTACTGAACTTGTTCCTCATTCCAGAATACCTGGTTGTAACTTTTTTTCCCCCTAACTATTGGAACTGCACTCTGGGTGATAATAGATTATACACACAGATCCAATTAGACCAAAAGAAGAATCGCACAAAGTAGTAACATTATTTGAATTTGTACTGCATATATACCTATTGGGCTATAATTAATGACCATATTTTACATAATTAAAACTTTGAATATTTAAAATTTGAAAACATGTGACTACTTCACAGTATTCATTATCCATACCACTAAGGAACTGGCTATAATACACCTTTCCTCTACCAACTTCTAGTTAAAATAAATTTCAGATTAAAAGACAGCAATGGGTGATGTGGTAAAATAGAAGGACTGGGTTTTATTACTATTTTGTTATTTTTATTATATTTATTACATATTTATATATGAATAGACAATATATCTCATATTCCATATATAAATATATACTTATTAATACATTTATTATTATTTTATTATTAAAAGACTCAGATATTCTCAATTCCATAAAATTTTAACTCCAATCCTTGAGAGGTCCTGAGCAGCAGGTTGTAGATTATAGTTAGAGAGAAAGTAATCATGGGAATCTGATGAAAGCATTTGAAGAAAATTAGGATGCACGGGACTTTTGCCTGGACCTTTAGTTTCCTTTCCTTGCTGCTACATCTTTGCTTTTTCTCTTTAATGCATAAAAAGCAGCTAGACACAGTATACCTCATAGGTACTAGAAGCCTTCATGTCGGTGGTCAAGGACAGATACTAATTTGTTATCTATTTCAATCTACTCTGTATAAATATTTTTGTGAATGTGTGTATGCTTCTAACCATCTTGGTGGAGAGTATGGGTGGAGAATTCTAAACAAATATCATCATCTTTCCCATTACCTTTTTAACACAATGAAGCCATTGTTGATGGATTTGCATGTTTGCTTGTAACCAGAAATTTCTTTTCAAAGTCCATTTCCTTAGATTAAAAAAACAAAACAAAACAATATGGAGTAAGGGAAAGATATTTGTCACATTAGATCTTTGTCCTCCCTCAAATGTTCACTTTTCTGTTCATATGCTGTAGTCATCATTTTTTTGCATGTAAAAACAATTTTTAAAATTTATTTTTTGTTTTCAACTTTCATTTCCACAAGATTTTGAGTTCCAAATTTTCTCCTCATCTCTCCCCTACTCCCCAACCAATGTGGCAAGCATACTGATTACCCCTTCTCCCAATCTTCCCTCTCTTAAATCCCCTCCTTTATCCCTTCCACCTTACTTTCTTATAGGGTAAGATGGATTTCTATATCCCATTGCCTATATATCTTATTTCCCAGTTGCATGTAAAAACAATTTTTAATATTGTTTTTAATAATTTGAGTTCCAGATTCTCTCCTTTCTTCCCTACTCATTCCCTCCCCCCATTGAGAAGATAATCATTAAATACAGGTTATACATGTGTCATTATGCAAAACCTTACTATAGTAGTCATATTGTGAAAGATTAACTATATTTCCTTCCATCCTATCCTGCTCCCTATTTACTCTATTTTCTCCTTTGACCCTGTCCCTTTTTTTTCCTTTTGGAAGGCAATTGGGGCTAAGTAACTTGCCCAAGGTTACATGGCTAGTTTCTGTGTGTGGGTGGGGGGGGGTTAAGTGTCTGATGCCAGAAACCCACTCTGGTCCTCCTGACTCCAAGGCCAGCACTTTACTCACTGCACCACCTAGCTGTGCTGACCCTATCCCTTTTCAAAAGTGTTTGCTTCAGACTACTCCCTTCCAATCCGTCCTCCCTTCTATCTTTCCCCCTTCTTATCCCCTTACTCTCTACTCTCCTATAGGGTAAGATACCCAATTGAGTGTGTATGTTATTCCCTCCTTAAGTCAATTCCAAGGAGAGCAAGATTGATTTATTCCCTTTCACTTCCCTGCTTTTCCCCACCTTTCTAAAAGCTTTCTCTTGCCTTTTTTTTATGTGAGATAATTTACCCTATTCTCTCTCCCTTTCTCCTTCTTCCAATATGTTCCTCTCTCATCTCTTAATTTTATTTTTAAATATTATTCCTTCATATTCAACTCTGTATACATATAGACACACACACACATATATATATACATATATACATATACACAAATATATATGTATATGTGTGTATATGTGGGTGTGGATAGATAGATAGATAGATAGATAGATAGATAGATAGATAGATAGATATGCACCCTTCAACCATGCTAATAATAAAAAGTCTCGTGAGTTAGAAATATTGTCTTTCCATGTAGGAATATAAAAAATCCAACTTTATTAAGTTCCTTATGATTTCTCTTTCCTGTTTACCTTTTCATGCTTCTCTTAATTTTTGTATTTGAAAGTCAAATTTTCTGTTCAGCTCTGGTCATTTCATCAAAAATGCTTGAAAGTCCTCTATTTCATTGAATATTCATATTTTCTCCAGAAGTATTATATTCAGTTTTGCTGGGTAGGTGATTCTTGGTTTTAATTCTAGCTCCTTTGACCTCCAGAATATCATATTCCCAGGCCTTTGATCCCTTGATGTAGAAGCTGCTATATCTTGTGCTATCCTGATTATGTTTCCATAATACTTAAATTGTTTCTTCCTGATAGCTTGTAATATTTTCTTCTTGACCTGAGAAATCTGGAATTTGACTATACTATTCCTAGGAGTTTTCCTTTTGGGATCTTTTTCATGAGCTGATTGGTATATTCTTTCAATTTCTATTTTACCTTCTGGTTCTAGAATATCAGGGCAGTTTTCCTCAAGAATTTCTTAAAAGATGATGTCTAGGCTCTTTTTTTGATTGTGACTGTCAGGTAGTCCATTAATTTTTAAATGGTCTCTCTTGGATCTATTTTCCAGGTTAATGTTTTTTTCCAATGAGATATTTTACATTGTCTTCTATTTGTTAATTATTTTGGGTCTGTTTTATAATATCTTGATTTCTCATAAAGTCATTAGCTTCTATTATCTCCATTCTAATTTTGAAGAAATTATTTTCTCCAGTCAGCTTTTGGACTTCCTTTTTCATTTGACCAATTCTGGTTTTTAAGGCATTCTTCTCCTCATTGACTTTTTGGGCTTCTTTTGCCATTTGAGCTAATATATTTTCTTTTCTTTAATCAAATGCTTTATTCACATCTAGTTTAAATTATTTATTTCTGCAAAATTTTGAGTTATGAATTTTCTCCCCGTTTTCCCCCTAGCCACCACTCCAAAATATCAATCCCACTGGATATGCCCTCCTATAATCTGCTCTCTGCCATATCTTATCTGATAACCCCTCCAACTTTTGAGTAGGGCACAGTGGATATATATATATATACCCCAGTGCCTGTATATCTTGTTACCCAGTTACATGCAAAATAATATTGATAATAGTATATATATATATACATATATATATATATATTAAACATTTGATTTTAAAACATTGAATTCCAAATTCATTCATTTCCTCCCTTGTCACCCACCCTTACTGGGAAGATAAGCAATTCAATACAGGTTGTACATGTGTAGCTAGGCAAAACATTTCCATAGTGGATATATTGTAAAAGACTGGCTATATCCCCCTCTTCTATCCCACCTCCCACTTGTTTTATTCTCTACTTTGCTCCTGTGCCTTTTCAAAAGTGGGTGCTTCCAACTCCTCCCCCAGTCTGCCCTCCCTTCCATCATCCCCCCTCTCATCCCCTTCCCCCCTGTTCTCTTGTAGGGTGGGATACCCTATTTAATGTGTATGTCATTCATTCCTTAAGCCAAATTCAATGAGAATAAGATTGACCCATTCCCTTTTTCTGTCCTGCTCTTCCCATCCATTGTGACCATTTTCCCTTGCCTCTTCTATATGAGATAGTTTACCCCATTCTGTCTCTCCCCATCTCATCTCATTACATTCCTCTCTCACCTCTTAATTTCACCTTTTAAGTATCATCCCTTCCTGTTAAATTGGTCCTGTGCCCTCTATCTATGTATACCTGTAAACACATATACACATATTCACATATGTATTCATATGCTCATATACCCTCCTGTATAGACATATATATGTATATATAGACATATGGACATATATGGTATACAGACATTTCTATTCCCTTAAATTATTTTCATACTGAGAAAAGTTTCATAAGTTACAATTATCATTTTTCCATGTAAGAATGTAAATAGTAAAAATTTCATAAGTTCCTTGTGATTTTTTTCTCTGTTTACCTTCTCATAATTCTCTTGCTTCTTGTATTTGAATGTCAAATTTCCTATTCAATTCTGGTTTTTTCATCAAGAATGTTTGAACATCCTCTATTCCACGGAATGACCATATTTTCCCCCTGAAACATGATACTCAGTTTTGCTGAGTAGGTGATTCTTGGTTTTAGTTCTAGCTCCTATGACTTCCAGAATATCATGTTCCAAGTTCTTTGATCCTCCAGCGTAGAAGCTGCCAGATCCTGTGTTTTCCTGATTATTTTTCCAAAATATTCAAATTGTTTCTTCCTGGCTGCTTGTAATATTCTCTCCTTGATATGGAAATTCCGGAACCTGGCTATAACATTCCTTAGGAGTTTTCTTTTGGGGATCTCTTTCAGAAGGTGTCTGATGGATTCTTTCAACCTCTATTTTGCCTTCTGGTTCTAAAATGTCAGGGCAATTTTCCTTGAGAATTTCATGAAGGATGATTACTAGGTTCTTTTTTGATCATGGCTTTCAAGTAGTCCAATAATTTTTAAATTAACTCTCCTGGATTTTTTTCAAGGTCAGTGGTTTTCCCAATGAGATATTTCACATTGCCTTCTATCTTTTCATTGGTTTGGATCTGTTGTATCTTGATTTCTCATAAAGTCATTAGCTTTCATTTGTTCTAATCTAATTCTGAAGGAATGATTCTCTTTAGTGAGCTTTTGAGGTTCTTTTTCCATCTGGCAAATTTGGCTTTTTAAGGCATTCTTCTCCTCATTGCTTTTTGAGCCTCTTTTGCCATTTGAGTTTGTCTATTTTTTAAGGTATTATTTTCTTCAGTCAGGTTGTTGACTCTAATTTCATAATTTTCTTGCAGCATTCTCATTTCTCTTCCCAATTTTTCCTCCACTTCTCTTATTTGGTTTTCAAAATCCTTTATAAGCTCCTCTATGGCCTGTAACTAGCTGGTATTTCTCTTGGAAGCTTTTGTTGAAGGAATTCTGACTTCATGAACTAATCTATTTTCGAGGTGTTATTTTCTTCAGTATTTTGGGGTCTTCTTTAGCAGGCTATTGACTCATTTTTCATGATTTTCTTGCATCATTCTAATTTTTCTTCCCAGATTTTCCTCCACATCTCTTAATTGATTTCCAAAAACCTTCTTGAGCTCCTCCATGACCTGGGGCCAATTCATATTTTTCTTGGAGGCTTTTGTTATAGGAGTTTAGACTTTGTTGTTTTCTTCTGGTTGTATGCATTGATCTTCTTTGTCACCAAAGAAAGATTCTGTAATCTGATTTCTTTTCCTCTGTTTGCTCATCCTCCCAGGCAATTACTTGACTTTTGAGCTCTTTGCCATGGTAGAACTTTACTTCCAGAGTATAAAGTACTATGTCCCACATATCTGGGGTTTCACCCAGCTGTTGTCAGACATACCACTAGGTAGCTGCCTAAGAACTGTGAGGAGGACTCCCTCTCCACAGCCACCACAAGCTCTACTTTACCTGTGCTAATCCTAACCCCAGGACCACCACACAAGACTATGACGCAAATCCAAGCAGGGCAACAACACAAGAGAATTATGCCTCAGTGCCAGCAAAGAGATAACCTGTAATTGCCCTGTGATCAGTTGCTTTGTTCCCCCACCATCTGTTGGCATGCAGATCTAGAAACAGTCTCTGCTGCTGTTGCTACTGTTTTTGCTGCTGCAGCAGCAGCCACTGCCACCTCTGCCACCCAAAGTCATGGACTAGACCAGGCTTTTCTCTCACCTAGGTCCAACAGGCTTTCCCCACCGACCTTTTATTTTTCTTTTGCATTTGTGTGTTAAGAAATTTGGAAACCACCACAGCTGCCAGTATTCAGTTCCCTGAGATCTTCTCCATCCCAGTCTGCCTGTGCTGCTGGTCTGTGCAGACTTGGCCTAAGTGGGACTGCACTCCACTCCCAGTCCAATATGAGAGGCCCTACCCTTTGACGTGCCAGAGTATCTTCAGCTGGAGATGTATATCATTCTGTCATTTTGTGGGTTCTATAGCCCTAAAGTTTGTTTGGAGTCATTTTTATAGGTATTAGAGATGATTGGGAGACAAGCTCAAGCAAATTCTAGCTTTTACTCGGCCATCCTGGCTGAGCCCCCACACTCATCATTTGGGATGTAATTTATTTTTCCCTAGACCTTAATGGGATGATTATGATTAGGTTGAATGGCTTAATGAATTTTTAACACACAGGCAGCTCTTACTTGTAGACTGGAGGAAGGATAGGCTAGATGCCTTTTTAGGAATTCTTATTTGAACCAGTATAAAGAGGAACATAGTTCTTCAGATTCAAAGGACCTGGGACTCTCCCTATATTTGAGGACCTCAAACATTTAACCTTTATCTCCTTTTTGGGAGATCACTTGTATATATTTATTGGGCAATTTTAATAAGATTTGTCATTGTTGTCATCTGCTTCATTGATTCAATCTATGAATTTTCATTTGGGGCTAATCTGTACATGATCTAAACATCCTTCCCCAATATACAAATACACACACACACAATCTTTGAAGAACCAGTTTTCATTTTATATTTATATCACTAGAACCTACCATGGTACTTTGTACATTCTCTCTGTCTCTGTATCTCCCTCTGTCTCTCTCTGTCTCTCTCTGTCTCTCTGTCTCTGTCTCTGTTTCTCTCTCTCTCTCTCTGTCTCTCTCTTCCTCATGAGGAAACTACACATTTGAAAAACAAAAAATTCAATCTCTGTCCAAAATTATCCTTACTAACCTTAAAGCTAAACCCATATAACAAAACATCCTGGAAAAGAAAAAGAAAAAAAAAATCTCGCCACATTGGCTATTCTTTGGTTTGACTTTGTAAAACCTCAAACGAAGGGGAACAAAATGCTAAGCAAGAGTTAGAGACACTTAATAATTTCTGTGATATTCTTATACCCATTTTTAATATGAGAAGACTGAGGCAGCTGATTCCTGTAACAATGCCTGACTACTAGAACAAACAAGTTTCCTCCACCACAATGCAGGTCCTGAAAAAAGTCTATCTTCTTTCCATGGAGAACTTGGAATATTAATACTTCTAGGCCTAGTGGGTACTAGCACCTTAGGTATCTCCCACACAAGCTTAGAGCAGGAAGGAAGAAAATATCAATAGCAGGTAGGGAGACCTTAACAATTTAAACCTTCATTCCAGAATATGTTACATACTTGAGGATAAAGCAAGGCAAAGGCTTCAGGTTTTCAGTGCACTGACCTTAAATATGTCCTTAGCCATCCATTACCCTATCCTTCCTAGGCCCACATCCTTTAGAGGAGGAATCCTCCCTCCTTCCCAGATGAATGGAGGCTCAAACCTGGAGTGGGGTCAGGACAAGAAGATACACACATCATCCCTGCCCAATGCTCAGTGCTTATGACAGACCATACAAACAGCAACTGGGTGATACCAACTTCAACTCCCACCATCACTACCCCCTTATTAGGACTGAGTATGGGTGAGGATCATTGGAAGGCATTTGGCCACTGTTTGTCTAAGTTTTCTCACCTATAAAATGGGAATAATAACAATACCTGTCCTGCAAAATTATTGTGGGAATCAAAAGAACTAATATATGTAAAGCATTTAGCATAATGCCTAGAACATAGTAGACACTCAATAAATTCTTATCCTCTTCTTTTTCCCTTTAAACATTTTTGCATCAGTTACTGGTGCTACCTTCCCCCTCAAGACACCCCCTTTCCTATACTACCTGCACCCTCATTCTATCAGAATATTTTGTATTATTTCTTGTTGAAGGCTTTTCCAAATGGGGTTGAGTATCTTTCTGTTAAATTGCTGAGGTGACTGATTGCCAAGACCTCAGGACCTCACTTTCTAAGTGGTCCTTCATGTGAGATTCCCTGAGAATAAAATAAACTTGACTCATATTCATTTCAAAGATCAGCTAATTATTCCACAGTTTGGGAGAAAGGCTCTTAAAAATCATAAACAAACAAGCATAAAAAATAAGCAAATAAATAGATGAATTGACTAATAAGTAGATATTTAAATAAATGTAAGAATGAATGAGGAAATAAATAAGAAATAACTAAAGAAACAGATAAGTAAATGCATAAAAATAAACAAATAGATAAGCAATCAAATAAGTGAAACTATAAATAAATAAATCATCACTTAGGGTTTTTTAGCCAGAAGAGCATGACCACATTGATTAGTAGGAGTAATTCATACTTCTGATAGCTGAACTTAATCCTCTGAGAAACAGTTGTTCCATGAAAGAGATACATTCCACATATATCATCTCATTAAGATCGCCTGAATTTCCAGCCTCAAATCATCCATAAATGGCTTCCATAAATGCTAGGACTAGGTCTATGGTGGAAATGAAACAAAAGGAGTGGAAAATAGGTTTTATTTATTGAGTTCCTCTAAGCATCCACTCAAATCCTGCTGGCCCAGTGCCATTTGTAAACACTAGACAGAGAAAAGGGCTGCTTGGACATAGTCTCTGTCCCCTGGGGGTCAGTTTTAGATTGTTCTCTGTAGGATACAGGTCAGTCTGGGCTTCCTATGTCTCAAGTGGTGAAGAGATCAGCTCTCAGCAACGCCATCCACCATTACAGCTGACAGGGTCTCACTGAAACCCATTCAGCTTCTGATGGCTTGTGGAGGAAAAGCTGTAAGGGGAGAGTAATTGAAAGCAAACATTGGAATGGGAGTTACACAAAGAAACTTCTGAGCTGATCTTGTGTCAAGATGAGAAATGTCATAGAAACAAACACATTTCATGCTGACTGGGGCAGTGGGTGGGACAGTGGGGAGCTGTTTTTAGTTGTGAAGGCAGGTTGGTCAAGGCAGTACTGTTGAATAGAAGGCTCCCCTTTGATTCATAGCCAAGGTCTAGTCTCTCTTGAAATTTGGGACTTGAACAGAATGAAATATTGGTTCAGAGAATATAGACATTCTTTTATGCATACATGCATGCATTTAACAGACATTTATTAGGCACCCAATGTGTGACCAGTCATTGTTATTGTTTG
This sequence comes from Petaurus breviceps papuanus, assembly GCF_028583685.1. Classification (NCBI taxonomy): domain Eukaryota; kingdom Metazoa; phylum Chordata; class Mammalia; order Diprotodontia; family Petauridae; genus Petaurus; species Petaurus breviceps. The sequence continues at coordinate 22,787,746 of NW_027187460.1, read as the reverse complement.
GGGGTTTTTAGGGAGATAAAGGGGAGAGCAAGGGGAAAGAAATAATATTGTTAGCTGTGGTGAAGGGAGTGGGAAAGGGACAGTGATGAAGAATGCTACATTAGAGATGGATCTTGAAGAATGAACTGGAATTAAAATTGTGAATTTCTGATGGATCAGACAACTTCTAATCTCCCTTCCATCTTTAAATCTATTGTCCCATGATTTAGTCAGTTTCTTAACCTGGGATCCATGAACTCAATTAAACTATTTTCATAATTGTATTTCAGCAATTTTGGAAATATTGCATATTTTATTATATGTCTTTAAGGGAATTATTCTGAGAAGGAGCCTATCTTCTAAAGCCTATCTTCTAAGCCAGACTTCTAAAGAAGTCCATAGCTGTTAAAAAAAATCCCTGTCCTAGATGATCACTAAGGTTCATTTCAGTTCTAAGGAGTTCTATGATGTTGTGGACTCATTAATATCTGGATCAGACAAAAACACTTGTTGCCAAAGAGAAGTTGAAAATCCCTGGGGCTCTACACCACAAGAAGATTCAGAATGAAGAGCCTGAAGGTTCTTAAGAAAATTATCATTTATTTCACTAGAATGGCTAACTCCTGATATCTCAGAAAGAGGAAAATAAGTCATTTCTCCTACAGAAAAATTCTGTGCCATTTCCAATTAACATTGATCCATGATAGCATTCAAGGAACACTCAAAATATATGAACACTGCTTCCCCAGAGAATTACAGAAGTGGTTACTCAAAGATTCCCTCTAGTCTCTTCTCCTTAGATCACTATGGCCAGACCTAATCCGGGGATGAGGTGACCTACCAGATATCTATCATTTGTGGTTCCTATAGCACCACAAAAGACACAGATCTTGCCATAATCCCAAAGCATTCCAGTAACCCTACAAAACATACCTATATATACCCTGCACCCCTTATTCTATACAGTTTTTTTGTCAACTTAACTGCCCTCTATGTCACGAAACAACATGTGGACTTAGGAAATAGCATGTTTTGTCAAGTTTCAAAACGTCATCACCTAAGCTGTCATCACCTAAAGATGAACCACCTTGCAAAATGTAACATGAATATTCATATGGAGATAACAATGGGTAAATGTGTGTGTGTGTGTGTGTGTTTGAAAGACACAGCCAGACAAGACAGACAGAGAAAGAAACAGAAACAGAGACAGACAGAGACAGAGATGAAGAGGCAGGGTGTATGTTTTAACAGTCAACAAATGTACCTTCATTTTTCTGAGGCTATTACACAGTTCCTTCTTGGTTTCATTAAGATCATTGGTTATTGTGCTCTCTAAATGTACATAACAGGAACTGACAGAAGTTCTTCTACTGACATAATTGTATCATAGGTCAAATCTCAAAGAAGACATTTCCATAAAATGAAAATCCCTATATAGCCAAAAATATTATCATGCAATGTCAGAACTGGAAGAGATATTAGAGACTGTCCCATTGAAGCCAGTGGGGTAACTGAAGCTGAAGAAGGTTAAGTGATTGGTTTGCCCAAGGACACCCAGCTGGTAAGTGACTTAGAGTGACTGCTCATTCATTGGTGTGGATAATGGAACTATCACATTTGGACTTTAGCACATCAGTAAACTGTGCACTATGCGATGAAGTGTTAATTGCTCTGAAAATGAAGTTGTTCAGTCTAGGAGATCCCAAATAAATGAATTGTTGCACAGGGACAGAGGTTGGGCTACATTATTTTTAAGGTGCCTTTCAGTTTTATCATGCTTTGATGATAATATTTTATCAGTAGATATGAGTAGAATGTAAATTCCCTGAGAGCAGAAACTTTTGATTTTGCTCTTGTATCCTCAGTTGCAATAAAAGTGTGTTTGATGTTTGATAAATGCTTATTTATTAATTACATAGAAAACACTTACTCATAGCAACATAGTACTTTAGATATACAACATGCTTTTGGCACAAGGGAGGCAAGGCAGGGGTCACTGCTGCCCTTTTACAGTTTAGGGATAGAAGTCCCATAGAATGGAGTAGCTTGTTTCAGCAAGATATGTATTGTGTCTGGTCCCTGTACTCCTAGTACTTAGTACAGGACCTTGCAAAGAATTGCTGCTAAATAAATATGTATTGAATTAAACTGAATTATGTTTTAAGCTAATAGTGGTTTTACATTCAGAATCACATGAGAAGCATCAGAGGCATAACCTAAGCCTAGGTCTTTTGAAACCAAATCCAAGGAGGATTCTTCACAGTGTGACATCCTACCTTTCAACTAGACAAAAGAATAGCTTTGAAAGGCTTAACTGGTCCAGGAGCATCCAGTTACTTCTTAATCCTAGGAGAGAATTATATCTTTCTCCACCTAAAACACTGATGCTTGCTCACTGATTGATTCAAAATTTGCCTACCTAAGTATTCTGAATTTAGTGCTATCTACTATAATCCCAGGGTCACTCAGCCATTGAGGAAAGTCAAGAAATTAACAGTTATGTAAATTCAGAAGTATTCCCATACCCAAGAAAGACAAACCTTTTCCCCCTTGTGAAGCCAAGCACAAACAGATCTACGGAGGACTACTGCTGTGAATAGCTTTAAGTTTCTGAGTCGCTTACATTTTGTGATTCACAACTACACCAGCATATTCATAGCCACCTTGAGTTCTGTGAATATTGCATTGGTATTATACCTATAAATTGCTGAAAAAATAGAAAACAAGAAATGTGGCGAGATGATAGGTAATAGTTCAACTTTCTCATGCCCCAAAACACAGGTGCATGGGCATCCTTACATTTGCCTTTTGATACTATTATTTGGCAAGTGAAACTTCTTAAAATGTATTTTTTTCAGAATTCACAGGAATAAATTTGTGCCTACATATTTTATTATTGCCATCTCTCTCTGTCTCTCTCCTTTCTGTATTTCTGTCTGTCTGTCTGTCCTCTTTGTCCTGCAACTTCTGTCTGCTTTTCTTTCAGGTCTCCACCAAAATGGTTGTACTTCTCTTCAAACTATTTTTCTCTGTGTTTCTCTCTCTCTCTCTCTCTCTCTCTCTCTCTCTCTCTCTCTCTCTCTCTCTCTCTCTCTCCACACACACACACACACACACACACACACAAATGTCTTTTTTTCTTTCTGCTTTCAACAAACAAAATGCCTACAGAACAAATGGGAAGTGCTTTATATGTTTGCATGTATGCATAGTTACATCTAGATTTCTGTGCTCATAGGGATGACTCTCAGAGGTCATCCAAGTGATCAATCAAAAATCACTCCAATCCAACAATAACCATCCAGTACAAATATCTATTTTTTTTCTGAAGAGAAAACAAAAGCTCAGAGAGATTTTGTAATTTGCCAAATGTCACAAATGTAATGAGTGAAAGTGAAGAAAAGCTAGTATTTGAACCTAGGACCTTTCCTCCAAGTCCAGCACCTTTCCATTGCACTAGGGGGCTATAAAGTTGAGTACACTTCTCTTTTTTTTTTGCTTTCTGGTGGGGGAAAGTAGGGCAATTGGGGTTAAGTGACTTGCCCAAGGTCATACAGCTAGTTTTTTTCGTGTCTGAGGCTGGACTTGAACTCAGGTCCTTCTGACTCCAGGGCCAGTGCTCTATTCACTGCACCACCTAGCTACCCCAAGTACACTTCTTAATCAACATCCAATGTATATTTGTCAGCCAATCAGTCAAACAGAATTTATTAGGCACTTACTTTATGTCTCAGCCCTATGTGAAGTGCTGAGAATTCAAATACAAGAGAAGGTAATGTCAGTCCCTAGCCTCAAGGAACTTACATTCTCAATGTTAAAGAAAGTTGAGAGGACAGGTGGGGGAGATAATGTACTTAGCAAAGGGGAATGATGGAGAAGTTTAGAGGATAACAATTGGGTAGGACATGAAGAGATGGCAATGCTGAGCATCCCTCCTTAAATGGAGGTTCTGAGAGGAGTCCTCCACCCTCTAAGTAGAGGGGAGGGCCTTAGAAATAGAAAGAACTAAAGAGGCGAGAGTTCGAGGGCTGGAATGAGCCTCTAAGATGGTGACATCGAGAGGAGTTTATAATACTGCAAGTACTCAGAAAAACAGTTCAACAGCTAACATATATTTAGCACTTAAATATATGATAAATTTTGATTGTCACAACAGTTTGATGAGGAAGGCAGTGCAAACACTAGAGAAAGGAACAGTGGGTTCACTCTCAAAAAGCAAATTAGCACTAGCCCCAGAACTGGAACCCAAGGGTCCTAACTCCTTATCTTTTAATCTCTCTCTCTCTCTACTATAATATCTCAGTCTCAATATTGTCTCTCTGAAATCCATAAAAATGGCTAGCATTAATGAGAAATTTTAATAACTGGTGGTCACTTTACAGTGAACCAAGGGCTCCTTATAGTAGAAACTGTTTTCATTTTTGTCTGTGTTTCAGGTACCTAGGGGCAGCTAGGTAGGTGGCACAGTGGATCAAATGCTGGTCCTGGAGTCCGAATGATCTGAGTTCAAATCTTCCTCAAAAACTTAATAAGTGACCCTAGACTAGACACTTAATCCCATTTACTACCTTTTCTCATCTGTTAAATGAGCTAGAGAAGAAAATGACAAACCACTCCAGAAACTTTTCCAAGAAAACCCCAAATGGGTTCATAGAGAGTTGGACACAACTTAAATTACTCAACACACTCAGTGATGTATCTGGGGTGTTGTAGGCTTATTGAATAGAAAATGAAAGAAAGAGACAGATAGACGACAGATAAAAAGAGAGAGAGACAGAGAGAGAAAGACAGAGAGACAGAGAGGAGGGTGGAGGGAAAGTAGGGAGAAGAAAGAGAATGAGAGGGTTAGTATAGATTAGAGTTGTCCTTAGTAGATCTTGAACCAGATTAAAAGTTAATTAGGAAATTTTTAACAAAATAAATAAAAATACAATACCACATAAATAACATCAATTTGTGGTTTTCTAAATCAATTCACTACAGTAAGGAATGTGTTTCTGTCAGTGTTTGACACAACTCATTAAGCAGTTTACTAAGGTTCCACCATGTTCTAAATCTATGATCTGTGATAAAAATAACAAGTCAATAATTATATAGAACTTTTTGATTTGCAAAGCATGTTACATTCATAATCCTATTTGCTACTCATGACAACCCACTGGCATAGGTAGTACAAAATTAATTATCTTCATTTTACAAATGACATAATTGAAGCTAAGAAAGGTTAAGTGACTGGGTGACTTGACCAGGTCATATAGCTAGTAAGCAGGAGTGGAAATTTGATTCTGAGTCTTCCTTGTTTTATGTCCAGAATTCAATCCACTATGCCAATGTTCCTTTCCAAGCCTCAGATGCTGTGATTTCATAAGGACCAACAGGAGGGAGAAGAAAAGATTAGGCTTGATTTTCTCATTGTGTTAGTAATATGTCTGAGTATGATGGTCAAAGCCTCTTAGACCTTCAGAGACAGAGATTTTTGATTCACCCTAATATTCTCTAGTGACCACAATGAGCCTTTGGGCCATAATCTAGACAGGTCATCTATTCCCACTATGGCCATTTAGTTTCTCAGTTATCCTAATAATATGGTGTATTTGAGTCATATCACTGGGTAATCTTTGTGGGAGGGTCCAGTAACTCAGGAACATAGCCTGGTCACATTTCTGGGAATCCAAATACAATTGCATAGTAAGGCACATGTGACGTCTTTCTTCAGACCCAGATTGAGACTCCTGAACATCCATTTACTCCATCACTCTGCTCCTGTGGTGGCTGGCTTGAAGTGATTCTATTGCATTCCCAGACCACATTTTTCATATCCCAGCTTTGTTTCCCAAAGTTAGGTCAGGAACTGGGCCCAGAATGTAGTTTTATGGTCTGTCTTCTTTATCCAGAGTGCACTAAAACTTTATTTTAATGGACCACAGCTTGTTCCTTATGACATAGGTCAAATTAGGAGTAATCCTAGGTGGAGATAGAATAAAAATTCATTTAATGTGGCATGAATTAAAAATGCCCTGACACACCAAAGCCTCAATTCAAAACCAACTTCTCCTGAAGTCCGGTTATATTTCATCTTCCATTTGATAACTAACTTCATGGCCTAAGTTTTCTGATTCTCGGTTTACTTACCTGTGAAATGGGATAGATGATTTCTATCTCCACTAAACTTTAACATTTAAATCGTATATTCTTATAAATATATCTGAAATTCCATAGTTCAGAATAATTTCTTTAAACTGCTATTTTTAGTCCTCTATGGAATCCTGATAAAAGGCAGAAACCACTGGCTAAGATTAATACATGTGGTCATTATAAGCTAGTAACATGTCTTTTGGAATTAAATTATCAGTAACTTTTGAGCTACTATCTAAGAATAAGACTGACTATGAGGAAGCATTTGTAAAATTAAAAGTTGTAAATACATGCACACATATACATAATGCACATATACACATGTATAGGGGTACATATATATGTACATATATACAGATGCTTATATATAATGTATATATACAGATATGTATAGAAGTAGATATATTGTGTATATGTATGTGTATAGATACAGGGATATTTTGGAGCCAGCTCTAACAAGCTCAAGAGAAAAAACTGTTAAAAAGAAAAACCTTAGGCATGAGCATTTACATATTAGAAAATGAAAAATGTTAAAAATTTAGGATTGATTTACCATTTTGTTATAGTCTGGTATAAAGCCAATCATGAGTAGCTCTCCTGAGGATTGCTGCTGTGAACAACTTTAAGAATCTAATCACATAGTACAGTGAACTCTCTATTCAGCAATAAACTAAAGCAAAACATCCAAGAAAGTAAAGCACAACATTCACAAGAACATAACTTATTACTAAGATGGTGGCATCGTCTTAAACAAAACCCCTCAATCAATATAAAGTGCTCATCTAAATATTCTTTCATCTTGATTGGAGATAAATATTCCAGGCATCCTTAAGCCAATCATCCGTAAAGGGTAATGGAAAGCACAAGAGTCATCCATAGGTCACAGCAAGTTACAATATCATCAGTCAGCATTGAGTACCCAAGCACAGTCTCCTTTCATCTTAACTGGAGGCTGACTTCCAAGCCCCATGGTTCCTCTTCCACACTTCTAGCTCTTGTCTGGATTCACACGACTGATGTCTGGATTCACAGGTAGGCAGCTCTCTACTCCTATTCCATAACACAGCTCGTGGGGACTTCTCTACACCAAACACTTCACAGTTTCTGTTTCTAGGAAAACAGAGCTCAACAGAAATACAACAATATTTATGCACATTGCCAGCACTATCATCTTAATTATCTCCCTGTCTGAGAAATCAACACAAATCAACAGATAGAGTGGTTCTGTCTGAAAAAGTAACACCAAAACAGAACAGAGTGCCAACATCACAAAATTCTCTCTCTTCGCTCTGTTTGATCACAGCTCCAGCTCACACTAGCACCTTCATCTATTCTGTTCCTTCCTGTTCCACACCTCCTGTCCTATCCTTTCTGTTCTGATTTTGGAAAGCTCTTCCCATTGTGGGCTCCATGTGATGACCTTAGGCCTATTAAGGGCAGGGAAGGTCCCCCAGCTCCCTTAGGCCTATTAAGGGCAACACAAACCATACTGTTTCCAACAAAGACTTCACACAATCAAAGGTGAGGCCCAAAGGCATTTGATTAGCTGCAACAAGGAGCAAAGTACTACTTGCCATTATATTTGGGCTTAAGAAAGTGACAGAGATAATATAAATATTGTTATCATATTTAAAAAGTTGAAGAGCTATAGTTTCTGAGCAATTAATCATTTTGTTAATTGGGCTATTGAGTAATTAATAAAATGGATGGCCATTTGGTCATTCCTCATAAACCAAAGACTTCTCACACTCATATGCCCCTGGAAGAGTGGGTATTCCTGAGGGTGTACATCAACTCTGATTGGTTAATAAGTAATTAGAGAATAAATATTATAATAGAGGTTGCTTTATTCTAATGATGGTCTGGGGGATGTGACTCTGTGACACTCAGTCTTAGACAGAGACTTCTCTCTTCCCAGATCACCCCAGTCTAGGCCTATCTAAACAAAAACAGGAATCTATTTCCACTCAGACCTGTCTGACTAAAACACAGTGACAGAATTTATCAATTCACCTGGACTAGAATTCCCTTACCTTTTGATCAGATCCAAGTTTTCCATCTCATTACTACCCCAGAACTTGAAAGGCTGTCTGAATAACCTATAGGAGGTGATTTCTGAATTGGGAAATAGAAAAGGGGAAAAACCTTAATCCTAATTCAATAATTGATCATTAAAATAAGAGAAATAATCATTTCTTTCATTGTATACTGAACTTAAAAGTATGTTGTGCATATAAACTTGTTCAGCTTTTTTTTTGGTTTGTTTTAGACAGTTGATTCTTAGATATTGAACAGCATGCTTCTACATATGCATATACATGTATACTCACATATACATATATAATATACTATATATATATATTATTTGAGAGGCAATGAGGTACAGTGGAAAGAGTAGAGAGTAGCAATTCAAAAAATTTGGGTTCAAGTTCAAGTGAGTTCAAGCTCAAGTTTCATCACTCAGTAGTTTCTTAACCTTAGGGAAGTCACTTCATCACTCTGGACTTCAACATCCTCAATAAAGATAATAACATTTTGATCTTCCTGTAACATCAGATCAATTCAACAAGCACTTATTAAGTGACTATTATGTGCAAATCATTGTGCTCAAATGAGATAATGAAAGTAGAATTGCTGTGAGAGAGGAAGTTCAGCCTGAACTGTAAATTGTATTTGGCATCAAATTCAACATGGCCAACTTCCATTAAAGACCAAAAGAGGAAACATTACAAGTGTCAATTGCTTCTGATGAGTTTCACAGAATCTAAGGGTTGGAAGGAACTTTGGAGAGGAATCAGGCCAACCCTTAGTTAAACAAGAATGTTCTTTACAACTTTCCCAAGCGATCATCCAATCTTTGCCTAAAGACTTCTAATGACCAAGAGCAGCCCACAATCACCTGCCACAGCCCATGTTAATGACTGCTTCAAGTATTGAGATTTTCCTTACAAAATCTAAATCTGCCCTTTGGCAGTCTGCTCATTTTGCTTTTCCATATTGTCTATACTCTTTAGAATGTAGTCTTTTTGAGGGAAAGGACTGTCTTTTTGCTTGTAATAATATATCCAGCATTTGGCACAGTACTTGGCACATAGTAATCAATTGATAAATGTTTTTTTTTGCCTTGTTTCCATTTCTCCTGGTACTCTTCTGAGACTAAGCAGAAAAATATGAATAAATAATGGTCTTTCAAATATTTGAGGATAGTTATCATTTTCCTACTAGGCTAAACAATTCCTCCAGGCTAAACAATTTGTTTCCTCCTATTGAGCATTACAAGGCATAGTCTCAAGGCATTTCACAGTATTATCACTGTCATCTGTCATCTTTCCCAAAATGTGATGCCCAGAACTGAACACAGGACTCCTAATCTAACCAGGGAATAGTACACTGGGACTATCATATCCCTTAACAAAACCTCATATTGTATTAGGTTTTTGGTTGCCACATAATTCTGTTTGCTCATATTGACTCTTAAGACCATTAGGTGGCATGGTAGATAGAATGGACAGAGTAGAAAGAGGGCCTGGCCTGCAGTTAGGAAGACTCATCTTCCTGAGTTCAAATATGGCCTCAGACATTTACTAGATGTGTAACCCCGTGCAAGTCACTTAACCCTATTTGTCTCAGCTTCTTCATTTGTAAATAAGTTGGAGAAGAAAATAGCAAACCACTCCAGTATCTTTGCCAAGAAAAACCCAAATTAGGTCACAGGGAGTTGAGCATGACTGAAAAATAACTGAAAGACAACAACAAAAAACACCAGGACTCATACCTCCCTGATCTTCCACTTGCATGGTTGACTATTTAATCCATACTTAAGAAAAATATTTTATTTTTCTCTATTAAATTTAGCCCTATTTAGATTTATCCCAGTGACCCAATGATTTAGAGTAGGGATTCTTAAGACTAGAGTCCATAGATGGATTTCAGAAGGTCTGCGACCTTGAATGTGTGTATATGGGGGAGGGGAGTTCTTTTCACTAACCTCTAACTAAAATTTAGTATTTCCTCTAATTATGAATAAAGGTAACAAACCATTAACCTAAGGACATATCCATTGTCTTCACCAGACTGCAAAAAGTACTATGAGACAAACAAGATTAATAAATCTATGTTTAAACTGCTCAGATCGTTTTGGATCCTGAATCTATCTTCTGGCATATTAGCTATCCCTTCTGGCTTACTGTCATCTACAAATTGTATGAGCATGCTATATGTGATCTTATACAAGTCATTGATAAACATATTAAGCAACACTGAAACCAGAACAAATTCCTGGGGCCTTCTATTATAGACATCCATTCAAGATGATATTAAAGTATTAATTAATTCTTTGGCTCTGGCCATTCAATCACTTCTAAATCCAGTTAATTTTAGTGTTGCCTAGGTCAGGGCTTCTTATACTTTTTTCTGCTCACTACCCCTTTTTGCCTGAGAAAGTTTTACATGATCCTGAGTATATAGGCATATGAAATAGGTAAACAAATTAAATATTTACTGATAATAAATCACAAAGAAATTTATTTTAAAACAATTCTTTGGTATACATATAATTTTACAATTTATTAAAGATGAAAGTAATTGCATACTAATGAGATTAATGTGCTTGTATATTTCTACATAAAGAATTCAATCTTGGCGGAATATTTGATACTGCAGGACATAGAGCATATTCAATGTTTTTCAGAGTTGATTGATACTTTCATTTTATAATTGTTAATGTGTTCAGAACCAAGGCTGCAGTGAAGTCAAGCCATGCAACAAGGGCAAGTGCTACCAAAAACACCTGAGATTCATAGCACATATTATTTTGAATTAATTTTTGATCATTGCATATTCAGAAAACTTTTACTGTTGCCAAATTTTTCATGACCCCCACATTCAGTTACCTGACTCCACATGGGGTTATTACCCACAGTATAAGAAGTGCTGGTCTAGGCCAGTGGTGTCAAATTCAGATAGAATCAGGGCCACTAAATCATACAAAAGGATATATGGGCTGCATATCGACTTAGAATATCACATATTAATATTATCTATGGTTTATTATATTTTATTTATTTTGTTAAATATTTACCAATTGAAATTTAATCTGGTTCAGGCCACACTCAGAAGTATTGTGGGTCACAAGCAACCTGTAAGTCACCTGTTTGATGCCTCTGATTTAACTTTTCTCTCTATACTTTTTTACAAGAATAGAATGAGAGGCTTTTTCATATTTTTTGGTAAATCTAGATAAATTCAATATATAGTTTTCTCTGGCTCTACCAGGGTTATAATTAAGTCAAAAAAGGACATGAAGTTAGTTTGCCATAAACTGTTCTTGACAAATACATTCAGGATTTTTGTGACCATATTGCTTTCTTTTCAAGATGATGACTCACCATCCCTTTACTGATACATTTTAGAAGTTTTCCAAGAATCAGATTCAAGCTTGTCGGTCTTCAATTTTCAGATATTCTTCTTTTTTTTCCTTTTTTGAATGTCAAGAAATTTTCACTTCTCCCCTGTTTCAGGTCTCTATGGCATCTCAAAAGTCCTCCTTGATTTGTCTTCCACTGGCCTTTTTAAAATTCTGAACTTAATAAATACCAAGTAAAAAGAATACTTTCATATACAAAACAGAAGAAAAAATAGAATTGTACATGAAACTGTATTTCTCTATTATTAATAGCCTGCAGTTCCTTTTAAATATATGATAAATTAAAATTCTAACTTTCAAAGTTGTCCTCCTAATTTTTGTTTCTTTCTGGCCTTTATTCTGGTACCTTCTGTACATTTAAAAAAATGTTTCACAGTGCCTCTTTGCTTTCTTTTCCACTCCTAGATCCCTACTTCCTTCCAACCCCCTTCCCTCAAAAAAATTGAGTAGAAAAATTTTATAACAAACATCCATAGCAAGAAAAAATAAATTTCCACAATAACAGTATCTGAAAATGTTTTATGAAATTTGAGTCAGTTAATCATTCCCTAGTCAGTTCTGTGGAGATGTAGTGGATCATTTTATTAAGCACAGTTCTTAGATCATTCAAGGGTATTTTTATTTATAATATTGTTTCTCCTTGAACCTTCTAAATTCATAACAATGGATCTGCCAATTCTTTTTTTCTAAATGCTTTATTAACTTCTGATTTATATCATTCATTTCTGCCAGATTTAGAGTTACAAATTTTCTCCCCGTTTTTCCCCTACCCACTGCCCCAAAAGAGCAGTCCCACAGGATATCCCCTCCTACAATCTGCTCTCTCCCATATTTTCTGCCGTACCCCTTTCAACTTTTCCAGTGGATCTCTATGCCTTAGTGCCTGTATATCTTATTTCCCAATTACATGTAAGATGGTATTAATAGTATATATATATATATACACACACACACACACACACACACACACACACACACACATATTTGAATATTTCAGTTCCAGATTCATTCCCTTCCTTCCTTGTCACCCACCCTTACATCCCTTTTCAAAAGTGGGTGCTTCCAACTTTCCTCCCCCGCAGCCTGCCCTCCCTTCCATCATCCCCCCTCTCATCCCCTTCCCCCACTACTCTCCTGGAGGTGAGACACTCTATTTAGTGTGTATTTCACTCCCTCCTCAAGCCAGATTCAGTGGGAATAAGGTTGACCCATTCCCTTTTGCCTTCCTATTCTTCCCCTCCATTGTAACCATTTTCCCTTGCTTTTTCTGTATGAGATAGTTTACCCCAATCTGTCTCTCCCCATCTCCTCTCATTATATCCCTCTCACCTCTTAATTTCACCTTTTAAGTATCATCCCTTCCTGTTAAATTGGTCCTGTGCCCTCTATCTATGTATAACTGTAAACATATATACACACATTCACATATGTATTCATATGCACATATACCCTCATATATAGACATATGTATATATTTCTAATCCCTTCAACTACTGAGAAAAGTTTCATAAGTTATAATTATTGTTTTTCCATGTAGGAATGTTAATAGTTCAACTTTGATAAGTTCCTTATGATTTCTTTTCCCTGTTTACCTTCTCATGTCAAATTTTCTGTTCAACTCTGGTTTTTTCAGCAAGAATGCTTGAAAGTCCTGTATTCCACTGAATGACCATATTTTCCCCTGAAACATGATACTCAGTTTTGCTGGGTAGGTGACTCTTGGTTTTAATCCCAACTCCTCTGCCCCATGGAATATCATATTCCAAGCCCTTCAATCCCTCAATGTAGAAGCTGCCAGATCCTGGGTTATGCTGATTGTGTTTCCACAATATTCAAATTGTTTCTTCCTGGCTGCTTATAAAATTCTCTCCTTAATCTGGAATTCCAGAACCTGGCTATAATATTCCTTAGGAGTTTTCTTTTGGGGACCTTTTTTAGGAGGTGATCGGTGGATTCTTTCAACCTCTATTTTGCCCTCTGGTTCTAAAACATCAGGGCAGTTTTCTTTGAGAACTTCCTAGAGGATGATTTCTAGGTTCTTACTTTGGTCATGGCTTTCAGGTAGTCCAAAAATTTTTAAATTATCTCTACTGGATCTATTTTCTAGGTCACTGGTTTTTCCCATGAGATATTTCACATTGCCTTCTATTCTTTCATTTGTTTGGATCTGTTTAACAGCATCTTGATTTCTCATAAAGTCATTAGCTTCCATTTGCTCCAATCAAATTCTGAAGCAATGATTCTCCTCAGTGAGCTTTTGAGATTCTTTTTTCCATCTGGCAAATTCGGTTTTTTAAGGCATTCTTCTCCTCATTGCCTTTTTGAGCCTCTTTTGCCATTTGAGTCAGTCTGTTTTTTAACGTATTATTTTCCTCAGTCAGGCTGTTGACTCTCATTTCATAATTTTCTTGCATTGTTCTCATTTCTCTTCCCAATTTTTCCTCCACGTCTCTGTCTGCTTCTTAAGGTCCTCTATGGCCTGTAACCAGCTTGTATTTTCCTTTGAAGCTTTTGGTGCAGGAGTTCTGACTTCACTGTTTTCCTCCTGTTCCATTCTTTGCTCCTTTTTGTCCCCAAAATAGGAATGTAATATTGCAATCTTCTGTCTGCTTTGTTTCCTTTGCCTGCTCAATTTTCCACTCAATTACTTGACTTCTGGGCCTTTTGCCGCAGTAGGACTCTGCCACCAGACAGGGGAGCTTTTGTCCCAAACGCTGGGGTTTTCTCAGCTGCTGGAGGTATTAGATGGGTGCCCTCTCTGAGGTCTCCACATGCTCTGGCAAGCTGGACACACACCCCTGGACCTCCACCCTAGACTCCAATCCAGATCCAATCAGTTTAAAGTGAGAGCAATTACCCCTGAGACTGGTGCTTGGTCCCCCTACATTCTGCAGGCCAGGAGCTGAAGCTTCCACGTGGCACTGGCTGGCTGCGCCAGCATCTCAGCGGCTTCTTGCCCTGGGGGTAAAAGCCATGCACTCCCACTTACTTGTCCCAAAGTCCAGACTGTATTGACCTCTCACTTTTTCCTTCGCATCTATGTGTTGATAAACCTGGAAAGGGCCACAGCTGATGCTGATCTGGAGTCCCTGTGGCCACCGGCTTGTCAGGCCCACACTGGGGCTAAAGCCTCAGGGTGAGGCTGGGCTCGGCTCCCAGAGTGCTTCACTGGATTCCTGCCAGCCTGCCAGGCTGTCCTCAGCGGGAGGTTAGCTTCTCTGTGTCATTTTGTGGGTTCTGCAGCTCCAAAGGTTGTTTAGAGTCCCCTTTTCACATGGATTGGGGAAGGTGGAAGCTGGAGCTGCAGGAAGGTTGTGCCTCTACTCTGCCATCTTGGCTCCACCCCCAGCTCTGCCAATTCTTTTGAAACTTTGGCAACTCTACTATACCGTGTTTCCCCGATAATAAGACACTGTCTTATTATTTTTTTTGGACAGAAAAACACCAGAGGGCTTATTTTCAGGGGAGGGCTTATTTTAATGAACATTGACAGCAATTTTAATAAACAGGTAAATGTGAACAAAAAATGTACCTTTATTCAATAATGAATTCAATAAAGAACAGGATGACGCGCTCACTGCTGCAGCTCTGATTGGATGCAGCTACGGTGCATAGAGAGGGTACCGTAATATAGTGTGTAGCGCAGGGGATCACCTTCACTACAGTAGCAATCTCAATAGGGCTTATTTTCGGGGGAGGGCTCATTTTAGAGGAATCTTACACAGTAAGGGGAGGGCTTATTTTCGGGATAGGTCTTATCATCGGGGAAACACGGTAATAACTGAAATTAACCTGGAACACTGAGCATAGTATTAACTGACATTTTTTCAACCCATACCATGCAGCTTGTTCCCTTTTTCCCTTGGACTGATTGGTGCAGACAACCCTGATCATGTGTCCACTGCTTTTGGTGACTTACGGAATGTACTTTACCCTTCTAATTGTTTAATCTCCAAGTTCCACAGAAATTATTTTAATTCTAGAATTTTATTTGGCCTCTACACATCAGTAATAATTCAGTGAATCAAGCAATAAAATTTTATTAATCACCTACTATGTATCAGGCACTGTGCTAAGCCCTGGGGGGTACAAAGAAAGACAAAGGACAGTACCTGCTTTCAGGAAGCTCACCCCCTAATGAGAGAGACAACAAAAAACAATGAAGCACAAATGATATGGAAAAGACAAACTAAAAATAATCAACAAAAGAAGGGCACTAAAATTAATGGGGATCACCATATATATGGATCACAGTATATATGGATCACAATATCTATGGATCCAGTATATATGGATCACAAACTAAGTTGTGGTGGAGGGATTTAAGGTATAAAAAGACTGGAAAGGTTGGGGGGATGGTTATGAAAGGTTTTGAAAGTCAAACAAAGGATTTTATATTTTATCCTGCAAGTAATAAGAAGCTACTGGAGTTTATTCTTTAGGAAGATGACTCTGACAGCTGAGTAGTAGATTGGAGTGGTAAGAGATTCATGGAAGTTATACCAACCAGCAGGTAATTACAACAATTTAGGCATGAAGTGATGAGAACCTATACCAGAATGGGGGAAATATCAAAAGAGAGAAGGAACTGTATGCAAGAAATGTTATATGAAGGTAAAGCCAACAGGCCTTGGCAACGCATTTGATATGGAGTGTAAGGAAGAATGTCTCCCCAGTTGTCTATCTCATTTAAAAACAAAAAGGATTGAAACTATCAAGGAAGCTCTCAGTTTACCATTTTGCTGTTGAAAGTCAACTACCATTGCTAGAGTCTCATCATTATAAGGTCTTGAATACTTCACTCAGTCCCTTCGTCTTCAGTTGTGCAGACTGCTATAGGAATGTAGTGAGTGTCTGCTGAGGGTAGTTTGGAATAGACAAATAAGAGCACCAGGAGGAGAGGACCTAAAAGCACAGAAGCTATGTGCTTCGTTCTTCTGTCCATGGTATAGACCAGTGGTGTCAAATATAAATAGAAACAAGACCTCTAAAGTGCACATAAGCATCCCTTTTGCCCTGCATATTGACTTAAAAACAACATTGTTGTTCAGTCATTTCAGTTGTGTCAGGCTCTTCATTAGGGGTTTTCTTGGCAAAGATACAGGAGTGATTTGCCATTTCTTTCTCCAGTTCATTTTACAGATTAGGAAACTGAGGCAAACAGGGTTAAGTGACTTGCCCAGAATCAAGGCTAGAGTTAAACTCAGGAAGATAAGTCTCTCTCCACTGCACCTCCTAGCTGCCTCATGCTGACATTGACTATGTTCTACTGGAGTTAATTTTTTTTTAAATACTTCCCAACTATATTTTCATCCGGTTGAGTACACTCAGGAGTGTTCCAGCCTAAGGCGTTGTGTTTGACTGTTCTGGCCTAAGCAGCACTACAGAATTCAGAAGGGATCTTTGAATGTTGTGATAGGAACTACCCTTCCTACTAAATTTAGAATTAGAAAAACTTGGGTTCCAATCCCATCCATAACAATTACTAGCTGTTTGACCATAGGCATGCTGCCATCATCTTCAGTACCCTCTTCCATAAAGTGGGTAAAATGATATATTCAGTACATGCCTTATAGGGCTATTGTGAATTTCAAATGAGATCATATGTAAAGCATTTTGCAAATTTTAAGCATTATGTAAATATTGTTAATTCTTACTATTAAAGCATCTGTTGACTTGAAAATTATTTCATTTGATTCCTCCTCCCCTTTGCCTCTTTCCCTCTCATGTCTCCATGCCAGGGTATGCTTAGACATAATTTACAGATGAGTAAAATGACCCTCAGAGAGGTAAAGCATGTCCATGGTCACACAATTAGCATGACCAAGGCTGAAGCCCCAGGTTTCTGATTTTTAGTTTAGTGTTTCCTCCAGTGGAACTGATTGTGTCCCTAGGTCTGATGCTGTAGATCTAAGTCAATGGGACTACAGGATCATAGTCATAGAAAACAATTTGCATCCAAAGTTACAAATAGCAGAAAAGGGCAGCAAGTTATCTGATCTCAGCCAAAAGGGCTTTAGCCATGCCAAGAGCATCTAGGCCTCCTGCTTTTCTTCCTACTCTGACCCTATAAGCAGCATAACAGAAGAGGAACCAGCCTGCAGAAATTGTACACCTGGGAGCTTTCCATAAAATCTAGTTATCTGCTTCCCTCAGTGTACATGGAGTATACTATCTGAAAAGAGCTCAGTCAATCCCAGATCCTGACCCCTCACTGATAAGGCCTTTCAAAATTTATCAGTCAATTTTCAGTCATGTACATATGGAGACAGATGATTCTGAAAGGTGGTGAATGACCTCTCTATCAATTCCTTATAAGTGGAACTGTGACAAATTCTCTGTCATGGGACACTTCAGCTGTGTTTACCACTGATAACTTAGTCCAGCTCACACACTGCAAAGCATTTTTTGTTGCACTTATACACCATTTCTGAGGAAAGAAACATTTCCAATACATCAGTGAGATCGACCACTTTATCCTAGGGAACAATTCAGTGGATGAGAAATGATGACAATTTTTTTCACTTTAATACTTAAGTGCTGTTCCACAGATAAAACACTGCATCTCTCTCAGGTCCTGGCATTCTCTCTGGCTGTGTTCCATGCCTGGAATAGTCTCTGTCCTCATCTCCATTTACTGACTTCCCTGGTGTACTTTATGTCCCAATTAAAATCCCATCATCTATGAGAAGTCTGTCCCATCCCTCTTAATTCTAATGCCTTTCCTCTGTTAATTATTTCCTACTTATGTTGCATATAGTTTGTTTATATTGTTTGTTATTTTCCCTATTAGATTGTGAGTTCTTTGAGGGCAAGGACTTTTTGCCTCTTTTTATTTCTCCAGTGCTTAAGATGAAATAAATATTAATTGATAGTGCATACTTTCAGGGGGTGAAGGCAAGATAGTGGAGAAAAACCCTGTGGATTCTGCCTCCAACCACCTCTAATAGCTGTAAAATATTACTCTAAACAAATTTTAGCACTACAGAACCCACAAAGTGACAGGGGGAAAAATCTCCCTCTGAAGGTAGCTTGGCAGGCCGACAGGAAGGGTCTATCACACTGAATTGGGAGCCAAGAGCAATACCACGTGAACCACACAATTCTGTTCCTGCTCGCAGCTCCAGTCAGTGGCAAAGAATGGCCACAGCATACTTCAGGAAAGTGAATCACTAGTAGCTGTGGTGGTTTCCAGATTTCTCAACTCATAAATACAAAAGGAAAAGTCAAAGGTCAGTGTGGAATTCTTTTGCAACCAGGTTACTGAAGAGCATGGTAGGGCCCCTGAACCCAGGGCAAGAAGTGGCAGAGATGCAGCAGCTATAGCTGCTGCTGCGTGGCTGCCTCCAGAGCTCCTGGTCTGTGGATAATAGGGGGATCAAGTGACCATACAGAATGTAAGCATTCTAACTTTGACTTGCTTGGATCTGGATTGTGGTCTTGGGGGGTGGTCCTGGGGTGTGTGGCAGTGTGCCAGAGGTTGGGGTTTCTCTAGAGAGGGTGCCCTCCTCAGACCTCTGACAACATTTGCAAAAACCTCAGTAATTTGGGACAAAGCTCTCCACTCCAGAAGCAGAGTTCTACTATGGCAAAGAGCTCAAAAGTTAAGTAATTGGCTGGCAAGATGAGCAAGCAGAGCAAGTTCATTCAGACCACAGAATCCTTTTTTGGAGACAAAAGAATCAAAAAATGGAACCAGAAGTCAATGAAGTCAAAACTCCTGCATCAAAAGCTTCTAAGAAAAATATAAATTAGTTACAAGCCATGGAGGAGCTCAAGAAGGATTTTGAAAATTGAGTAACAAAAGTGGAGGAAAATTTGTGAAGAGAAATAAGAATGATGCAAGAAAATCACGAAAAGCAAGTCAACAGCCTGCTAAAGGAGACCCAAAAAATACTGAAGAAAACAACACCTTAAAAAATAGACTAACTCAAATAGCAAAAGAGGCCCAAAAAGCCAATGAGGAGAAGAATGCCTTAAAAACCAAAATTGCCCAGATGGAAAAGAAATTTCAAAAACTCACTTAAGAGAATTATATTGGAGACAATGGAAACTAATGACTTTATGACAAATCAAGATACTATAAAATAGATACAAACAAAAAAATAGAAGGTAATGTGAAATATCTCATTGGAAAAACAACTGACCTGCAAAATAGATCCAGGAGAGATAATTTAAAAATTATTGGACTACCTCAAAATTCATGATAAAAAGAGCCTAGACAGTATCTTTCAAGAAATTCTCAAGCAAAATTGCCCTGATATTCTATAACCAGGAGGCAAAATAGAAATTGAAAGAATTCACCAATTGCCTCTTGAAAAAGATCCCAAAAAGAAAACTCCTAGGAATATCATAGCCAAATTCTAAATCTCCCAGGTAAAGGAGAAAATATTACAAGTTGTGAGGAAGAAAGAATTTGAGTATTGTGGAAACACAATTAGGATAACACAAGATCTAGCAGCTTCTTCACTATGGGATCAAAGGGCTTGCAATATGATATTCCAGAGGTATGATATTCTGGAGGTCAAAGGAGCTAGGACTAAAACCAAAAATCACCTACCCAGCAAAACTGAGTATAATGCTTCCAGGGAAAATATGGTCATTCAATGAAATAGAGGACTTTCAAGTATTATTGATGAAAAAAACAGAGCTGAATAGAAAATTTGACTTTCAAATACAAGAAGCAAGAGAAGCAAAAGAAGGTAAAGAGGAAAAAAGTAATGATAAGGAACTTATTAAAGTTGAACTATTTATATTCCTCCGTGGAAAAACAATATTTGTAACTCATATGACTTTCCTCAGTATGAGGATAGTTGCAGGGAATATAGATGTATAAGTATATATATATATATGTGTGTGTGTGTGTGTGTATGTGTGTGTGTGTTTATACATATATATGTATAGAAGGGTGTATGTGTGTATAGATGCATATGTGAGTGTGTGCATATGTGTGAATATGTATACATAGACAGAGGCCACAGGATCAGTTGAGTAGGAAAGGGAAGAGCAGGGAGGTTAAAGGCAATGAGTCAACTTCACTCTCATTAAATTTGGCTTAAGTTAGAAATTTAGTTAGAAGCACATATGGTTCTAAAGTGACAGGTCAAGGTAGAGAATGGAATGGGTGGGGAACAGGATAGGATGGAGAGAAATGTGGTTAATTTTTCCAATATAAATACTATGGAAATGTGTTGCATACCTACATGTGTACAATATATATTGAATAACTTATCTCCCCAGTGGGGGTGGGTGACGAGGGAGGAAGGGAAAGAATCTGGAAGTCAAAGTTTTAAAAGCAAATGTTTGAAAAAAAATTGGTTTTTTGCATGCAACTGATAAATAAGATATGCAGGCACTGGGGTATGGAAATCCATCTTTCCCTACTAGAAATTTAGAGGGGGTATGGAGAAGGATATCGGAGAGAGCAGATTGGGGGAAAGGAGTACTCAGTAGGCTCTCTATCTTGGAGTCAGGGGTAGGGCAATAATGGGGAGAAAATTTGTAACTCAAAATCTTGTGGAAATGAATGGTGAAAACTAAAAATAAATTTTATAAAAATGATTTTTTAAAGATAGTGCATACTTTCAATTAAATGGAGATAGAACTAGGCCATTTTCTTTAAGACATAATGAAAGTTCTGACTGAGGGCTGACGTAGTACATTAAATTTATGGAATATATAGTGGAATTGTGGTAAGGAAGGGTGGGAAGAAGGGAGGAAGGGAGAGAAGGAAGAATAGAAGGAAGGAAGGATGGAAAAAAGGAAGGGAGGCAGGGAGTGTGGGAAGAAAGGAATAGAAGGAGGAAGGAAGGAACAAAGGGAGCGAGGGTGGAAAGGAGGGAGGAAGGAAGAAAGATGAAAAAAA
>NW_027187460.1:22747378-22766242 GCF_028583685.1 Petaurus breviceps papuanus | reverse complement strand
AAGGAAGGAAGGAAGGAAGGAAGGAAGGAAGGAAGGAAGGAAGGAAGGAAGGAAGGAAGGAAGGAAGGAGGAAAAGATGGAGGGAGGGAAGGAAGATAGGTTTTATAAAGTCATCTGAGTGCATATTTCTTCTAAGAACAGAAATCACCTCTTTACTAAATGATCTTCATGAGTTACTACAGAAACTTTAAGATTACATCATCCCAACCTTTCTACCAATGAATACATTTCTCTCTGTGATGTTCCACACACATAGCTTCCATGTGAATATCTCAACAGATGTTAGACAATTTCTCATCAGAGTATCTTCAAATGGAGACTAAGTGACTATTGTCAAAAATTCCTTTCCATATAGGTGGCCTCTTAATTCCTTTTGCTTTTCTGAGATCCTGATAGAACTTTTTTTTTTCCATAAGACAACCCCTTCTGCTCAAGTGCTCTTATTATCCAGGCCATGACTTAGTTTATCACTTTCCTGAAGACGGATTGCCAAAATGAACACAGTATTCCAGATGTGGTCCAGCTACTGTAGAACACTGTGAGACTATTATATCTCTATCTAGATACTATTCTGTGACACACTTTTGGAGAACTTTCAGATTGAAATCAATACTCAAAGTACAGTTGTCGACAAATCTACTTAACTACAAAATCAAGCCTACATTTCTCCAACCTATATACAGGAATATCCTATGAGACATTGTGAAATGTCTTGTTAAATTCAGATATACTACATTTATATCCTTCCCATTGTCTACCAGTCCAATAACTATGAAAACTGAAAATAAGATTAGTTAGGGAAAATGTCTTCTTAATGAAGCTATATTGGCTCTTATTTTTATAATTGTTTCCCTTTCTGAATCATCCAAAACTATCCATTTTTAACAATTTTCAGAGGTACAACATGAAGCACAAAGACTGCATTTTGTGAGTTAACTCTTCCCTCTTTTAGAAATTTAGCACATATTCCAGTCTCCAGTATTTGATCTTTCTTCTTCATCTTGTCTCATACATCTCCAGCAGCAAGTAGTTCAGAAATCACATTTATAAAATCTGCAGGACAGAGTTCATTTGTAACAAATGATTTGTACTCATTGAGAGAAGCAAGGAGCTTTCTTACCATGTTCAATATAACCTGGGCTTCAGGTTCCTCTTAAGCCTGTTGGTTCCATCATTTTCTTTCTGAAGATCATTCTCCTTGTCAGAAAAAAAAACAGAAGCAAAATTAGAAGTAATTTCACTTTCTGTCTTCCTTTAAAGCTATACTATTTGCCCCCATGTCTTCCTTTTCTGGTATTTTTACCCTAAAAATGCTTTTTAAAAAACCTCTGTGTTAGTACACTAATTAATACACCAATGCTCAATAGTGGCTGAGTGTTTTAACTGTTCTAGAAACAATTTCTAATTACACAATAAATATTTGACCTTTTCACCCAAATAATCCACTGCTGAAACCATAATGCTGGTAACGAAGGTCACTGACAACTGGGTGGGGAGGGGGGAGCATGGAGAGAGCTGTCTGCAGAAATTCTATGTTCATAACATCATTGCTTGAGAAAATAAAGTGCTGGAAAAAATATCACCTAATAATCAGGGAACTTCTCAATAAATGATCATGTATAAAGATAAGAAGATATTACTAAATTGGAAGAAATGGTAATAGTGAACATTTCACCAAAACATGTTATTGGAAGACAGTTATGAAGTGATGAAGTATGAAAAAAGTAGAACCAAGAGAGCTTTAGGCACAATGACTAGAATACAGTATTCAAGTCCATCATAGAGATACATCAAAACTCTGGTAAAATACAAGTCAATATTATTACCACATTGTCAAAAATAAAAACACATCATCTACTGTTAACATTAAATAAACTGACAGTTTCGTGTCTATAGTAATAATACCATCTATAATTGGTGCCTCCCCTTCCTTTCCATTCACTCTCTCCTTAACTCTGTAGTCTGACTTCCTACATTATCATTCAACTAAAATTTCTCTCTCCAAAGTTACTAACAATTTCTTTCTTTCTTCTTTTTTACATATATTTTGTTTTTGATTTATGGAATAAAACAAGCAATTCTGTAACATAGGATAATAAAAAAGATGATTGCACATGAAACTGCAAATCTATTATGTATGATCTCTCCATGGTCTTTGACGTTATTGATCATCCTCATTTCCTTGAAACTCTCTTCTCCCTAGGCTGTAAAGAAACTATTCTCACCTGATTCTCCTCCTCTATATCTAAACACTCACGTGTTTCCTTTGCTGTATCTAGATGCAGGTAAGTGCTCATCAACAGTAGGCATCCCAGAGGTATCTTTCCTGGACCCTCTTCTACAAGAAGCTTTCCTGATCTCCATTTACTGATAGTCTTCCCTCCATTGAATATCTGCAATTTATCCTTCTTGTATCTTCTCAGCACATAGTTATTTTTATGTTGCCTCTCCTGCAAGATTGTGAGCTCCTTGAGAGCAAAGACTATCTTTTGCCTCCCTTTACATTCTCAGTGCCTAGCACAGTGCCTGGTACATGGTAGACTAATTAGTAAATATTTATTGAACTATCAATTCATTCTTTTATTCTATGTTAGCTAGCAGCCAAGAGTTTTTCAATTTTTCAATTCAGTCAAAATGAATGTAATTAAGAGAATAAATGCTCAAAATTGATCTTGTATTTCTATAAATTGATTTTTAAGCTTCAAAAATGTTTATTTAGTGTTTACTCCAGTCCAATTTAATTTAATTGCATGGATATTTACTAAGCACTTACTATGTGAAAGGACAAAGTCTTTTTATTTTATTGGTGAGGTCATTAGGAGCCTCTGAAGGAAGATGTTTTAAGGAGTTCGGTTGTAAAAAGAGAGATTTAGATTTCTAGACTGAGACAATATCAGAGTGAAATGAAGATTGGGTTGGAGAGTTTCATTGTTCTTGAGTTATTTTTTAATGAAGAGAAAGGGAATGAAAGAAGCCTTTATATAGCACCTACCAAATGCCAAGCGCTGTGCTAAACACTTTACAAATATTACCTCATTTGATCCTCACAACAACCCTGTGAGGTAGGTATTGCTATTACCCCTATTTGACAGCTGAGGGAACTGAAGCAGATAGAGGTTAAGGTCACACAGCTAGCAAGTGACTGAGGCTGAATTTGAAGTCAGGCCATCTTGACTCTGGACTCAATACTCTATCCACCATGCAACCCAGCTGTCTTAATGTACAGAACGTTGTCTGAGCACTTTTGCAGTTGGTAAGAAAGGAGTCAGTTTGCAGAGGATATGAGAAAGGATGTCAACAGTTGACCATGGCAAGAAAAAAAAAACATTTCTCTCTGGAGACAAAAATCTTGAAATTTTTCATTTGTGCAACTTTTCACCATAATGGATAGTATGCTTCAAGAGGGTAGAACATTTGATTTATTATGATTTGTAAATATCGACACTGAGTATGTTTTGCACATATTTCTGGATAATAAAATAAAAATCTTGTGATTTTTATTGCCATATCAAACGACCAGTGAGGAACCTCCCTCTATCAATGCATATCAACACCTACGCTATAATTTATATTCTTAGACAGGGACTTGCCCACGATCATTCAGCCAGTATTAGTCATTAGGTCTTCCTGACTTGTATGCTACTGCAAGTTCCTCTTTTGATAAATTGTTATGATAAATTGAACTATAACATCAGAAGATTAAGATTGGGAGGATCCTGGAAGAGAATCTAATTCAACCCCATCATCTTACAAGTGAGGAAATTGAGATATGGGGAAATTAAGTGACTTTCTCAAGGTTATGCAGATTAAAAAATGTATCTGAACTGAATTAAATTGAACTAAACCAAACTGAGCTGAACTGAAATCCAATAATTTGGCTAGGGGCTGGCTCTGCTCCAGTTCATTATGACTACAGTCTGCTTTCTAAATGCCTCCCTTATTACCAGGGAACAACTCAGGCACTGGAGAGAATAAGGCCCAGTGTTTTACTTCATGCCTCAAGGGAAAAAATAGCTCCCATCTTGATGCCCTGTAATCAATATAATAGATGTTTCTATGAAACACAGTCAGAAATCCAGACCAATTTATCAGGCTGCTTTGGCCCTTGTATTCAGGTGTGATGCTTTCTGTGTGGAGTGTTAGGATTCAATCATTGTGAAATCATCAGTCTTATTTCAACTCTCTATAACTCAAAATCCTAGTTATATTTCTTCCTCCCAATGATTCCAAATAAATACAGTGGTATCCACTCCACCAAAACAGTGACATCCTTTGTTGTGTCAGATTCTGGAGAGGAGATGGTATCAGGTCTGGGTGCTGCAGTATAGGAAGGACCTTGATACATGGGAAGAGGTCCCAGGGAAAGTAATCAGAATGAGGAGAGGATTGGAGATCATTCTATATGATGATTGACTAAAAGATAAGGAGAACACTGGATGTGAGCTGATAGATGATTATAATTAGAAGGGAACTTAGAGGTCATTTTTGTTCAGCTTTTTTTTCCTTTTACAGATATAGAAACTCAAGTCTGTGGATGAGGTTTATCCAGGAAAAAAAGAAGACTTAGTGGCAACATAATTGAATATTTGAAGGAGGACTTAGAGTTGTCATTGCTGCTATTTTTTTCTTGGCACTACAGCAATGAGCTAGGAACAATGAATGAAGTTACAGAATTTCTAACTGTATATAAGGGAAAATCACCTCCAAAAATAATTTGAGCTAAACAAAAATAGAATAAGTTACCTGGGAAGTAGTGAGTTCCTCGTCACTGAAGATCTTTAGACAAAGATTGCATAATCACTTCTAAGTTATGTTGTAGAGGGAACTCTTGTTTAGGTACTGGTTAGGCTAAATAGCTTCTGAGATTTCTTCCATTGCTGACACAATGCAAAGTCATTCTCAGGCATTAGGACCCATATGAAAAACTAGTTTGGTGATTTTATTGGTTATTCTATCACTCAACTGGTTCATTTTTCCCCATGATAACAATGAGGGCATATCAGGCAGTCCTTGGATGCTTGACTCACCTGAAGAAAGATAGTTATAAATATCCTAAATGATCACCTTCATGGAGGATAGTTGCTTTCACCAACTGGGAGAGATGGATGTTTGGAGTTCTGAGCTGCAACTTGGAATAGACCAAGAGGCAGCATCTGCTATCCCCTCATTGAGGTAGCCTAGACAAATTTATTAAACGATCTGGATGGAAGTTTCCCCATTTGTAAAATTAGAAGTGAGAGATAACTAAATGATCCCTAATGTTCTTTCTAGAAAATAAAATGTTGTTCTAAGTTAAAATCCAGCAAATCTCATTCTTTTTTTTTTGAGGGGAAAGGCAGGGCAATTGGGGTTAAGTGACTTGCCCAAGGTCACACAGCTAATAAATCTTAAGTGCCCAAGGCAGGATTTGAACTCAGGTCCTCCTGACTCCAGTACCAGTGCTCTATTCACTGTGCCACCTAGCCACCTCAACAATCCTCATTCTAAAGTCCTATGGTCTAACATTATATTTTAAATTCCTCTTAAACTCCAACATTCTGTATTCTAAGATTGTTTCTGTCTCTGACAAGCTATGCTTTAATGTTCTACCAAAACTTAATACTTTGGGTTCCACCATTATGAATTCTAAATTTCTTTCCAGTGCTAATAAACTATGTTCTGATATTTTTTTGTTCTAATAATCTGCATTTTTTTTACAGAAACAGTATAATATACATTGTTAGTGGTATTAATCAATGTAGTTCATCAACATTGTTCATTAAATAGATTTCTGTGGGTGGGGGTCAGGGAGCTAAAATCCATGTAAAAAATTCTTCCTACAAGAAAATGCATGCAGGGTGGAGCCAAGATGGTGAAGTCAGGAAGTTGCCTAGAAATCTCCCCAGTTTCCTCAAAAACAACATCAAATCAAACCTCTAAAAGAATTCTGGAGTGGCATAATCCACTAAAAGACAGCGTGAAACCATTTTACAGCCCAAGATAATTTAGAAGGACTTCAGGAAAGGTCTGTTTCATTTGGATAAAATGGAAATACAGCCCAGCACAGACAGTGTCTAGGCAAGCCAACAGGAGGCTCTTAGCCACAACACAAATCAGCAACTGAGGCTCCACAGATATGGCTCAGCAGGCCAGTGGCAAAGCAGGAAAACTTTGAGGCCTCCAGACCCAGTGTAGCAGGTGAACTGCCAGCCCCAGAATCCAAGGCACAATAGGAATAACTAGGCCAGGCCACCCTAGCACAACATGCAAGCCACCAGCCCCAAAATCCAAGAGCAGAAAGCTCACTGGCCCTGACCTCTGGCCCCCAGCAAAAGAAGCCTGGGACAGTGCCCCCTTTACCCCTGGAGCAGAGGTCAACTTGTAAAATGAGCAAAAAACAAAAAAGAACCCTGAGTATAAAAAGCAACTGTGGTGACAGGAAAGATCAAAACACAATCTCAGAAGAGGATAACAATGTCAAAAATGCTAACAAAACCTCAAAGAGTAACATGAATTGGTCTGGAAACCAAAAAGTCCTCTCTGAAAAGCTCAAAGAGAGCTGAAGGAGAAGAAAAATAAATTGAGGGAATTAGAGTAGGCAAGGAAGAAACAAAACTACCACTCTTAGCAGATGATATGGTGGTATACTAAGAGAATCCTAGAGAATCAACTAAAACACTACTTGAAATAGCTCTTCACATTTTTCATAAATTCCCTTGATATACTCAACCTTTTGTTCTTCCAGATGAATTTTATTATTTTTTCTAGCTCTTTAAAATATTTTTGGTAATTTGGTATGGCACTGAATAATTAAATTAATTTAGATAAAATGGCAATTCTCCCTAAGTTAATTGCAAAAGGAAGGTGACCTAGCTGTACCAGATCTTAAGCTATATTATAAAGCAGGAATCATCAAAACTATTTGGTACTGGTTAAGAAATGCCATGGTGGATCAGTAGAATAGATACAAGACAAAGTAGTAAATTACTATAATAGTGTACTGTTTAATAAACCTGAAGATTCCAACTTTTGGAATAAGAAATCACTATGGGACAAAAACTTCTTTGAAAACTGGAAAACAGTACTATAAAAAGGAGGCACAAACCAATACCTCACACCATATACCAAGATAAGGTCAAAATGGATACATGATTTGAACATAAAGAATGATATCATAAGCAAATTAGGAGAGTAAGGAATAGTTTACATGTCAGATTTAGAGAAAAGGGAAGAACTTATGACCCAACAAGAGATAGAGAACATTGTAAAATGCAAAATGGATAATTTTGATTACATTAAATTAAAAAGGATTTGCACAAACAAAACCAATGCGACCAAGATTAGAAAGAAAGAAGGATGGGAAATAACTTTTACACAGGTATCTCTGATACAGGCCTAATTTCTGAAATATATAGAGAACTGAGTCAAATTTATAAGAATACAAGTCATTCCCTAATTGATAAATGGTCAAAGGACATGAACAGACAGTTTTCAGATGATGTAATTAAAGCTATCTTTAGTTATAAGAAAAAATGTTCTAAATCACTATTTATTAGAGAAATGCAAATTAAGACAACTCTGAGGTACCACCTCATACCAATAAGTTTGGTTAATTTGATAGAAAATGAAAATTTTAACTGTTTGAAGATGTGGGAGAATTGGGGCACTAATGTATTGTTGGTAGAGTTGTGAACTGATCCAACTGTTCTAGAAAATAATTTGGAAATATGGCCAAAGAATAATCAAATTATGCATACTCTTTGATCCAGAAACACCTCTAGTACATCTGTATCACAAAGAGATTATAAAAAAGGGGAAAGCACATACATGTACAAAATATTTATAGCAACTCTTTTTGTGGTGGCAAAGAATTGGAAATTGAGAGGATATCCATGAATTGGCAATGGCTGAACAAGTTGTGGTATATGAACATAATGGAATATTATTGTGCTATAAGAAATGGTATGCAGACAGATTTCACAGAAGTTTAGAAAGACTTGTGTGAACTAATGCTGAGTGAAGTTAGCAGAACCTGAAGGCCATTGTATACAATAACAGCAACATTGTGTGATGATCTACTCTGATTGACTTATCTCTTCTAAGCTATATGATAATCCAAGTCAATTCCAAAAAACTCAAGATGGAAAATGCTATCTACATCCAGAGGAATGACTATGGAATCTGAATACAGATCAAAACATACTAGTATCACTTTTTTTGTTGTGACATTTCCCTTTTCTTCTGCTGCTTCTTTTACAACATGACTAATGTGGAAATATATTTACACGAATGCACATATATGACCTATCTCAAATTGCTTGCCATTTTGCCATCTTGGTGAGGGAGAATGGGACTGAGGGATGGTGAAAAGTTTTGAATTCAAAATCTTATTTAAAATGAATGTATAAAACTAGCTTTACATATAATTGTATAAAAATAAAATACTATTTACAAAAAAAGAGCAATCCCAGTACCACTTCCTTTATGAGATTCCCTGATTCCCACAATTATCACTCTGCCTCTAGAAATGACTTTGTATTTTCTTTTACTTACTTTTTAAATTTAAAGTGAATATAATTGATGCAAAATAAATGTCATGGATTAAGGAATGAATGTTGCATCTTTCCAATAGAATGGAACCTCTTTGGGGGCCAGAACTATGCTTTACACATAGGTTCTTAATAAATGTTTTTTGAGTTTGATAAAATGGAATCTAATGTGAAAGCTTAAAAATGCATTCTGAATTTTAAAAAAATAGTTTAACCTTTCAAGCATAGAATATTAATGAATTTGAGGTTTCCTATACCCATGGTAATGATAAAAATGAAATCTACAAGAATAATAATCCATACTTAGATAGCAACTTAAGACATACAAAGCCCCTCTTACCAATCCCATGAAGGCAATGTTATTTTATTTTTATAGAAGACAAAATGAAGGCACTGGGAGAAAACTCAAGTGATTGTCTATCTCTCTCAGAAATGTCAGAGCTAGGACTTGAACTCAGGTAACATACTCAAAAAATCCAGCTATGGGAGTCATAGGATCTATGAACTTCCATTTTCCTTTGAATCCTAGAAAAAGTTATGATTCCTGAGCTGTCAGCACCAAGACATTAGCCTCTTCTGGTGCCATAATTCCTGATGATTTAGGGATACATGTGAAAATAAAATATCTCACTGCTAGTGGTATTTCTTTCAGTCTACCCTCCACATGCTCCATACAAAAGCCTATATAGATGAGCCAATGCATATGTTTGTCTTCAATCAACATCTTTTTGGATTGGAAAGAATAACATACTCACAAGAAAAAAGTTGAAGGCTTGACACAACCATTCATTGCTCTGCATCCTTGGACAAGTCTTTAACCTTTCTACTTCTGAGGTTTACCTTCTATAAAACAGGGATGCAAATAAGAAATATGAATGAGATAAATCATTATTAAGTGCTTACTCTAAGCAGCCTACTGGATTAGGCAATGCAGAGAAACCCAGTTTAGAGAAAAAACAGATCCTGCACTCATGGAGCTTACACTATATCAGGAGAAATAAAAGGCATAGATATGAAACTAACAGAAGATGATGATAATCGTCCAACAAAGATAATCTGTGTGATGCAGATCTTTAGTATTGGAGGAGTTTAAGAACGTTAAAAAATAAATACAAACAGAACACTGCTCGGACATTTTAATGAATGCCTAGAAAATACTGTCATCCGTAATAGCACAGAGTCATAGAACTAGAAGGGACTTTAAGACATAAAATGTTAGAAGACTATTAGAACTGAAAAGAACCTTGTAACTTAGAATGTTAAAAATAGAAGAGACCTTCAAAAAATTTTAGGTCAGAGAATGTCAAAGTGGGAAGATACTTTAGAACATAGAAGGTCAGAGCCAAATGAAACCTTAGAATATGAGATTTTTGTTTGTTTTTAATTGAATTAAGTTTTTTGAATTAACAATTCTATTTTTTCTCCTTCCTACTGCTCTCATCACTCAAAACAGCAACAAAATCCACCTTATAACAATCAAGATAAATCCCCACATTAAGCATGTCCAACAAATACATGTCTCATTATGTACCTGAGTCCATTGCCCTTTTTTGAAAAGTTGGGTAGTGTTCTTTATCATCCAACCACCTAAATCTTAGTTGGTCAATCCATTGTTCAGAATTCTTAATTCTTTCACAATTATTGGTCTTTACAATATATTTACAGTAAACTTTGTCCTCCTGGTTCTGCTACCTTCAGTTAGCATAAATTCATACAAATTTTCTCAGTTTTATTTTAACTCCACCCCCCTCAATATTATTTATAACACAATAACATTCCATTACATTCATATATTGTAATTTACTCTGTCATTCTCCAACTGATATGCACACCCTTAATTTCTAGTTCTTTAGCATCATAGAAAAGCTTACTTAAATATGTTTATACATCTGTATTCTCTTCTTCCTTCTTTAATCTCTTTATAAATATAGGAGAAGTAGAACCCTTTCTGGGTCACAGGATTTCTCGGAGCTGGAAGAAATCTACAGAGATCCCTGAATCTAACCCCTTCATTTTAAAATAGAGGACACCAGAAACCCAGAGAAATTATTTTCCCCATATCACACAGCTGTAGAATGAATGTTGGAGCAAGCACTATAGGTAGATGACCTAACTCCTGGTCTGCAGATCTTTTGATTATATGAAGAAACCTTATGAGAGGTTAATTCCATTTTATAGTTAGTCTAAAGCAAGTATACAAAGATAAGCCAGGCATTCCAAATTCCAAAAATAAGTTCCTTTGGGAGGAAAATAGAAAAATAAGAAGGTATATAGTACAGAAGAAAGGTACTAGGTTTGGTGTTGGAGGAACTAGATTTAAATCTGCTACCATTATCTGTGTGACTTTGAACAGTCACTAAAAATATCTCTGCTTCCTCACTTATAAACTATCATTAAATTTTCTTATCTCTAATATCTCTTTTAGTAAAATATCGTTGGTCCTGGGCCCTACTTTATCATTTCAACAGGGTTGTCATGAAGACCAAATGAGATACCAGTAGCGAAGCACTTTGCAAGGCTTAAAGTTCTGCAGAAATGCTGGTTGTCATTATTGTTGTTATTATTATTTCAAGTCTCAATTCTCCTATCAATTCAATTCAACAGGCATTAATCAAATGACTGAGCAAATGAAAAATATTTATCAAGCACTTACTATATGCAAAGCACTCTGGTAAGGGCTAGCAATACAAGCAGCAAGACGTGCTCTCAAAGAGCTCACATTTTAACAGAAGAAGATGACACATAGAGAAGGTTTAAGCTTCAAGTTAGATGAAAAGTCCCAGTGGTCTTTAGAGTCCAGCAACAAAGTAGATGGTAGTACTTCTCTAGTACATTTCCATTCACAAAATTATATGGATTTCTGGTGTTGAATCATCTGACAATCCCAAGGATTATGGTATTATGGAAAATATTTCTTTCTCCATTCTTCAGTGTCTGTAGTTTCTGAGGCATCATAAGCTACAGAGCAAGTTGCCAGGCCACATCTCTAAAATGGTTGCTTCCCTTGAATATGACTATAAAGGGGCCAGGTGGGAAGCAGGTCTGGTGATTCAGGAAGTGCTGCTGTTTCCAGAATTCTTGGGTTTTTCTATCCCTCAGTAACTGGATAACAGTGGGCTTGGTTGACAGAATGTCAGACCTTTTCTACATGAGAATTTCTCTCCTCAGTGATGATCACAAGAGTCAAAGTAGCAGCAGGGTTGGTGAAGTATGGCGTTCTGCTATTCCTGAGGGTCTTGGGTTCAATGTCATGGATTGTTTCCATTAAAGTCTTAGGAGAAGTGGTGGTCAACCCATGGCCGCTGACATATGCAACTTCCAGAGTACCTTAGGGTGTTTCATTGCTTCATTTAGGCTGACTTGCCTTCCCTTTGGTGGGACTGTAATAGGCACTGGAAAAACAAAGATGAAACAAAGTAGCCCATACCCTGAAGTAGATTACATTCTACTGGTTGGACACTATGAACACAAATGTACATAGAGTGAGGAAAATTTAGAAGGAAGAAGGCATTGGTAACTGAAAAGATCGTGGAGATTTGTGTGGCAGAAGCATCAGTTGAGCCTTGAAGGAAAATAAGGACTCTGAAGCTGCAATAAGGAGGGAATGCCTCAGACATCAGAAATGGCTTCACCAAATGCATTGAGATGGAAGATGGAGTGTCATATTCAGGGACAAATGGGGATGACAGCTGTACTTTCACAGAATAGGATGAGATAATGTATGTGAAGTACTTTGTAAATCACCTGTTCTTATTGACATTTTCATCACTAAGATTCCTTCCAGCTTTCATCTTGCATGTAATTACTATTTTTCTCAGTCAGAAAGGATAATCAAATGATTCCAGAAGGCATCATGCTCTTTATTTTCCTGATATCTAATTTATACCTGAGGAGAAATCTAAAAAATATATAGGAAATGAGCTACAATTCCAGAATTCCTTGGGAGATCACTGGTACAAACTCTCTGGGTCAGGCAAACAAAAAGAAGAGCAGAATGATAAAGGACCAACTTGCCCACTAGCGACTACCATGGAGAGCACCTAGTCACAGCCTTATTATTCTAATTCCATTATTTTTAATTAGAAGTTAATAATTAATGATAACAATAATAATGACTCCAGGGTTTCTTCTAATTTTAAAGTCCTATAGTCATGAAACAAGGGGAAAGGTGGTAAGTACAAGAGAGGGGAGGGGAAGGTATCCCAGAAACTCAAAATAAGAGGCTTTTGCTACTGCGTCAGGCATTACTTGGAGTAGTACATTTTCTAGCACAAGGATAACACCCGGGGATGTCCATCAGTTGGGAAATGGCTAAACAAACTGTATGAATATCCTAGAATACTCTTGTGAAATAAGAAATGATGAACAGATTGATTTCAGAAAAATCTGGGAACACTTGTATGAACTGATACAAAATAAGCAGAATCAGGAAAACATTGTACACAGTAACAGCAACAGTTTGTGATGATCAACTATGAACAACTTAGCTCTTCTCAGCAATACAATGGTCCAAGAAAATTACAAAGGATTCATGATGGAAAATGCTATCCACATCCATAGAAACAACTTGTGAACTCTGAATGCTGATCAAACATGCTATTTTGATTTCATTTATTTTTCTTGTCTTTTTTTCTTTTCTTCTGTTTGTTCTATCACAACTGTGACTAATAAATGAAATATGTGTTACATGATTGCACATATATAACCTATACCAAATTTCTTACACTTTAGGAAGAGCAGAGGTGAGGGAAGGGAGGAAAGGAAGAAAAATTTGGAACTAAAATTTTGTAAAAAAAAGTCAATTCCAAAAACTGTCATAATTGGAAAAATAAAATACTATTCAAAAAAAAGAATAAACACTTGAAGTATACCTTGCCCTATGAGAAACTTTGATGTGCAGGACCCCTGGGAAAGGTTTTTTTGTTTGTTTGTTTTTGTTTTGTCCTGATACTGGTAAATAATCTGGAAAATCTATTGATTTGGGGAAAATTTCACCAGAGGGTAGTTGACATGCTTTAAGAAAGCATAAATTTTGGTATAGATGAAGATGCTTCTGCATTAGAAAACAACGTTTGAGTGACAGCAGGTCTCCTGTCAGCTCATCTGCTTGCTGGCTAAGAAGGCCTAAGTATTGTGGGATACAGAAAGTCCTTGGTCTGGTTCTCTCCTACGGATGACCAACTAGCTAATTCCAAAAATCTTGTCACCTTTTCTGATCCCTACAGGGACGTAATAAATCTGAAGCTTGTGTGGTATGAATACTCAAGAAATTCCTGTTACTTGCCTTCTTGGGCAAGACACTTTCATGATAGAATGTTACCTTTTAACAGACTTTCTTGTGACACCATATCTGAGGATGTAGACAGACTGATACTAAAGGGGCTTACAGAAAAGTTAGAAGGCAACTATAATAATTAGCAAAATAGTGGCTCAAGAAATTGATGTAAGAGCCCTTGTGGAATCCTACTTTCAGTGCCTTAATGGAGTGATGCTGATCCAGGACAGGTCCATATTCCTGAAATAAACCAAAGCCATTTGAAATGTCATTCAGTTTGATGACTTGTACCTGTGAGTAAAGATGTACAAAGGTACCATTTCAGTCTCTGGAAATCTTTAGTCAAGTTTACAGGGCTCCTTTGGGGATATTGATAATGCCATGAGACATTTCCTTAATTACTACATCACGTTGAAGTAATTTGAAAGACAGGAGTTTATAACATTCTCTAGGGATTTGAATCTGAAAACATGGTAGTGAACATCCTCAGTTCTCTCCCCAGTAGAATATCTTATGCCAAGTGGGAAGAGTAGATGACTGGAGAATTTTACTATGCACTCTGAGTCAGCACAGTCCTCACCTTAAAGCCAACCTCAGTCACTTTGTCAGGACTTTATGGTTGGCTTTGTAAAACTGATTGAGTGTTATTTACCCATACCAACCTCTTAAAACTCATTAAATATGTTCTGAAGTCCTTTGAAAAACTCAGCTATATGGAGTATGAATTTGCTTTTGTGTTTTGCTGTGGCTGAAAAAAATAACAAAAAAAAAATCAGTGGGTCAAGCTTCTAGTGATAAGCATCTCTGAACTTCACTGGTCTGGTCCTAGAATAACTGACAGCTAGATTTTTACATTTCATAAGGTCTTCCAAAGCTTAGTAACCTGATTGCATGACCTGGATTATATACAATGACTTCTATGATTCAACAGCTTATTAATGGAAGACTTTAATAAAAGAGGGAAGGGTTTGTTATATCTGGAAGAGATGGTTTAAAACAGTAGGGTAAAATTCAAATATGAGGTGATCCCTGCAGTGGCATTATTGACTTTGAAAACCACAAATTATTGATATTGTATTGTATTTTTATTTATCTTGTTATACACTCCCCAATTACATTTTAATCTGGTTTAGTGCACACCCGGGAGTTTTGTCACAGTTTGCATCCTTCTAGTCAAAAGTTTGACACCACCATTATGGCCTGAGCTGCTCAGAGAAGGTCTCATGGAGGAAGTGGGGTTGAAGTTAGACTAAGAAAGCAGCCCAAGTGGATCGAAAGATGTTTTATTTAGAGCTCATTTAGTCTAACCCTGCTCAGCTATAGATAAGGAAACAGTCCCAGAGAGTCAAACAACAAGGTTGTAATTAGTAAATGGCAGAGTCAGAATTCAAACCCAGGTCCCCATAGCTCTCTCTTCCTCTTCTCCCATAATATAGGTAAAGCAGAGTGGAAAGATATATGTTTCAAATGGGGAGGCAGTACAAGAGGGAGAGAATGTGGCAGAGAGCAGTAGGAAGAATTTTTCAAAAGAAACTCAGGAAAAGAGAAATTGAAATGGTCTCTTTTGAAGCCCCACATTTGAAAGATCTCTTCAGAGTCTCACGGAGAACAAATGACAGGCCTGGGAACAAAAATCAGGAATTTGGAGTTCCTCTTCCTGCTTCTAATCATGTTCCCAAGAGAACTGGCCCAGCTGTTGCCTGAATGTCTGAGTGGAAAGAAGCCTGGGAGATTCCTTTCAATTTGAACCCCTTGTTATAAATATAGAATTCAGGGGAGAGTGGGTCATTACTTTAAAAATTAATCCCTGCCCCCACCCCCAATTAGTGAGAGTAACAGGGTAAAGGGAGACTAAATTTAGTTACCTTTATTTCCTTAAGTCAGTGTACTTCACAGTCATTCCTGAAAGCTTCTTGGTCCTACTTTGGGGGAATTCATTCATGACTTGAAATAATGTGTCTACACAAGGACTGCTTCTGTTTCCCTGTGTAATGAGTTGATTATATCTTGTCAGAAGAGCTATAAGGCCATCAAATGTCAAATGAATTATATCAAACATATTATTTTCGTAGCAGCTGGATGTGAGTAACTCTTGAAACAGAGCTTCCTATTGTCAGATTTCACTGAGAAAACTCAAATGGGGCTCATAAAAAGGGACACATGATACTGATTCATGAAAGTTTATAAGTTTGCATGTAAAGGGCCATTTCATAAAAGTGATTTGACCACTTAGACCAAGATTAGCACACAATTTAGAAGGAAATAAATGTGGAACGTAGTATTTGCCCATAAGAGCCATTTTTGGAAACAATCTTTCCAGTGGCAACAGATATAGCAGAGTTGTGCTGAAAGATCAACTAGAAACTTAGGGGTTCTGAATGCTAACCATTTTCCTACCTTTCTTTGTGTAGGAGACTTCCAGTATGGAAACCCCTTCCACTATCCACTAGATATATATCCACTATATATGTCATATATATAAACATGTATCCACTAGAGATGGATATCTCTAATCTTACATTGTCTTAGAGCCTTAGGGTAGGGATTTTTGACCTAGATCATGGGAATTTTTAAATTTGTTTTTTATGCATTATTAATTGCTTCTATATAATTGATTTCCTTTATAGTTCTCTGTATTTTATTTTATGTTTTTAAAAACATTTTGAGAAGGCATTCATAGGCTTCAGTAAACTCTCAATGGGACTGATGAGGCATATATATGTGCACACAAGCACACACACACACACATACACACACACACACACACACACACACACCGATTAAGGATCCTGGTCTTACAGAGTGATGGGACACCGAGAAACTCAATGACTTGTCCAAAGACAAAATACCTAGTATTTTTCAAAGGCATGACTTGAATCCATATTTTCCTGCTTCTAAGATTAGCCTTCTATCAATTATGAATTAACTAATGAAAATGTGCTAAGCACTGTCAGAAGTAGTAGGATATAAGTACAAAATTGGTACCAGTCCATGCACTCAAGAAGCTTATATTCTAATGAAAGAATATTAGTGACTGATAGCCAATGAGGGGTATTTTGGTTCTGAAAGTTGTAGGAATGATGAATGGAATCAAATGTGAGCAGGTTGACAAATCCTTTCCACTAGCTGTGGTAGCATTGATCTGATTACAAGACCTGAAAAAGTGGGTGGGATCTTTCAGAAGTGGGGGCTGGTGAGATTATGGCCTGCAAATAAAGTGAAGTGTGGAAAGGGCTATCTAGCTATAGTGGACCATGCTTGCAAAGCAATTGCCAATTAGTAAGAATTGTCCAGTGGGTGACAGTATGTACAATGAGTTTGAGAATGTAGCTTGAAGACATTGAATGCCTTTAAATGAAAACCAGAGGAGACTGTATATTATTCTAGATATAATGTGGAAAACAAATGGAGTTTAATAAGCAGGTAAGTGGCATTGCAAGATCTGTACTTTATGAATTTCTCTTTGTAAACTCCATTGAAAATGAAGTAGAACTTAAGATTTGAGGCAGGGTAGTAAGGTAACTCTTGAAATGGTCCAGGTGAGAGATGAGAAGAGCCTGAACTAAATGGTGCTAGTATTCAGGCAGAGAAAAGAATTTGATTCCAGAGATATAATGAAGGTAGAAACAATAGTATTTAACAACTAAATATAGATATGGAAATAGGGTGAAGGGGACAGCTGAGTGGTGCCATAGATGAAGTGTTGGGCCTGAAGTCAGGAAAACTCATCTTCCTGAGTTTAAATCTGGCCCCAGATACTTACTAACTTTGTGACCCTGAGCAAGTCACTTAACCATGTTTGCCTCAGTTCCTCCTCAATAAAATAAGCTGGAGTAGGAAATAGAAAACCACTTCAATATCTTTGCCCAAAAAATGCCAGTGGGGTCATGATGAGTCTGACACAACCAAACAATAACAATGATATGAAGGGGGCAAGGAGAATGAAAAATCAAGAGAGGCACCAAGGTTGTCAGTCTGGGTTATACTCCCAGATAATGTACAGGCACCTTGACAAAAATAGCAGAATATTTAAAGAAATAAAAAGATGAAATTGTGCTATATGGACAATGAACAGAGAACCCAGTATATAATGATGTGGCAATCTAATGTGACAGTGTTAGCTGGAGGCATCAGAGTAAGCTTTTGAGAAAACTGGTTGGATGAGCCCCGTATAGTAAAAGCATTTATAAAAAGATTTATATCTATTTTTTAAATCTTTGTATACATTTATCTTTTACCTAATTAGGTCATGAATGATGAAGGTCATGGGTGACAATAATGTTAATAATATTCCCTTTGATTTGTGTAAACATTTATACTTCACACACAGGGTCAT
Source organism: Petaurus breviceps papuanus (assembly GCF_028583685.1). Lineage (NCBI taxonomy): Eukaryota > Metazoa > Chordata > Mammalia > Diprotodontia > Petauridae > Petaurus > Petaurus breviceps. Next base: position 22,748,103 of record NW_027187460.1, on the reverse strand, counting down.
ATTTGATATTTGTCATATTTTAAAAAGAGACAACCTTTATAATCCCATGGAGAAGAAAAAACTCAGAGGAGACATTATAACTACATACAAGCATGGGAAGTACTGTTTTGTAGAAAAGGGGACAAAAACTTGTTTTCTTTTTTTTTTTTAAAGCCATCGGGGTTAAGTAACTTGCTCAAGGTTACATGGCCAGTTATTTCTGGGTGTGGTGCAAAATATCAGAGCCTGGATTTGATCCGAGGTCATCCCGACACTGGAGCTGGTGCTCTCACTTGCTGTGCTACCTGGATGCCCCCAAAAACTTGTTTTCTATGGCCTTGAAGGTCAATGAGTGGAAGTTATAGAGTGGTATATTAGATTTGATTCAAATGGGGCAACTATTTCTTGAAAACGATGAGTTGCCCAAACACAGAATTCCTTGGAAAGTTATGGCTATTCTATCACCAAAAGACTTCTAGCTGAGACTGGATGCCTACATCATGGAGGCAGGGTTGAAGGAGGGATGGGGCAAGGGGAATAAAAGGGTGGAAAAATGAGTTACCAGAAAGGGAATTCTTCTTTACATATGGATTGGAATAGATCACCTCTGGGTATTTTTCCAATTCTGTAATTTTGTGATTTGGTGAACAGGTCTGTAAAGCCTTCAGTTTGGTAGGCAGCCTAATATCTCTTCTCTCCCACACTCTGCTTGGGAGCCTCCCATACACTGGTCTAGGTCAGTCAAT
>NW_027187460.1:22731834-22747368 GCF_028583685.1 Petaurus breviceps papuanus | reverse complement strand
GGGAGCACGTCATCATCTATGTGTTCATTACCAGAAAGCCTACTGTCAAGGTAGGTGAACTTATTTACAGCATTCAAAATTTAACCTTTTTCTGTAACCAATGGATCCACTTACAGACGGTGTGGGACTGGCTGGTGGAGGATGTCTATTTTCTTGCTTTTAATTACCAGGCCAAAATTAGCATAAACACCAGAGAAATGATCCCTACTTTATTGCATTTCAACCTCAGAGGCTGCATTGAGTGAACAATCATCTGCAAACAAAAAGTCACGCACTGATTCTACCTCCATTTTGCTCTTAGCTTGTAGCCTTTTCAGGTTAAATAATTTACCATTTATGTTAGTATGTTAGCTGACCTTGATATAGTTTTTGTCCTTTTTGAAGGCACCTGACAACTTTGCTGAAAACATCATGCTAAAAAGCCAAAGAGCAAGCAGACAGACCTATTTTACTCCTTTGGTGAGTGTGAAACGTGAGAGCATTGAGCATTATCCAGAAACTGTATAAGCATTGGCATAAAATACTGATGAATTTCTCCAGGCATTCAAATTTTGCCATGATCTTCCACAAGCATTAACTGACAATATCACAAACCTTGATAAGCTTGACAAAGTTGTGTACAGACCTCTGTTCTGCTTCTGGTACTTCTGATGTTTTGGGGCAGCTAACACCATATCAACTACAAAGGACCTATAAAGGAAGATTCTATCCACCTCCAGAGAAAGAACTGATATGTGGAATTGTGTACTATAGAGTTTCACACACACACAGATATCTATATTTATATCTATACATCTAGAGAAAGAGACAGAGAGAGACAGAGAGAAAGAGAGACAGAGAGAGAGATATAGAAAGAGACAGAGAGAGTGAGAGAGAAGCAGGGAGGGAGGGAGAGAGAGAGAGCTATAGATGTACATATATGTATATGTCTGTGTCAAATGTCAGCATTATCTAGTGTGCGGTTGGGAGAGAGGGAGGGAGACATCTCAGAACTCAAAATGCATTTTTTTAAAAAGACAAAGAAAGGATTGAGCATCTCTACACATATGCAATCCCACTACTGGTTGTCTGGAGAGCTCTATTTTGCTTCATTCCTGACCTGGTTCACTTTGTCCCTCCTTAGGCAACCTGATATCCCCTCCCCCACTCACAGTAGTTTACCATATTGGTGCTGGATTCACCATGAACATCTAATCAGCTTAACCCACTGCAATTCAGAAACTCCCAGACTTAAAAGATCCACCAGTCTCATATAAGACTATGTGCCCATGCCACCATGACCTTAAGCTATGATGAGGATGAGGATGGAGAGTAACTGATAGATTCAGGAAAACCTGAATTTCAGTCCAATTTCAGATGCTCATTAGCTGTGTGATTCTATGCAAGTCAGTTAATAATATATAGCAATTAAATGTCACTTTCAGGATTGAAAAGCACTTTCCATATATTATCTCTTTTGATCTTCATAACAGCTATAGGATGCAGGGACTATTATCACACCTGTTTCAAACAAGGAAATAGGCATGGAGAGGTTAAAGAACTGTCAGGGGTTCTAGGAGATATCTGGTGCAGGATTCAGAACCAAGTCTTCCTCTCTACAAGTCTAGCACTCTGTCCACTCCACCAGTGAGACCCCTCTTTCAAAAACTTCCATTTTCTCATCAGTAAAACAGGAAGGAAGCCACTACCTCCCAGGGTTGTTGTGAGAATACACTAAGATTTTATGCAAAGAACTCTGCAAAAAAGAAAATTTTAAAAAAGAAAAGAAAAAAAGAACTTTGCAAATCTTAAAACACCAGGTGAATGCTAGCTAAAATTATTACAGAATCATATCTTTAGAGCTAGTTGTTATATGTGAAGGTCATCTGTTCCATGCTTTCATTTTACAAATAAGGAATATGAGGTTGAAATATGTTAAATGACTTGTCCAAGGTCATGTTGGTGGAGTAAATGCCAGAACGAGGATTGGAAGTCAGACACTATGAGTCTAAATTTAGACTTGATTCTGAATTCTGCATGTGATACTATGACCTGATGCAAGAATTACCTGAACAGTAGGAGGTGAATGAAAAGAAGGCAGTATCACAATTAAAGGGAACAGAGTATCCAGGAGAAGAGAGTGGCCAATATGTTGAATGCTATAGAGAGGTACAGAAGGATGAAGACTGATATCTGGTAATACAGCTACCAATACAGCTGAGTGACAAAGTTCAAAGTCCAAATCTACAATCTAATCCATCCCTCATTCTATAGATCTGACTCCAAATTTAGTGTTTTCTCACTTCTCTAAATGACCTCACATTGCACTTTGAACCTATTGTAATATACCTTATGTATCCTAATGATGTTTAGTCAACTAGGTGGTACAGTCGATGGACTCAGAAAGACCTGAATTCAAATCCAGCTTCTGACTTTGGACGAGTCACTTTGGACAAGTCACAAACAAACTCTGTTTGTTTCAACTGTAAAATGGAGGTAATAATGGCAACTACCTCCCAGGGTGGTTGTGAAGATCAAATGAGATATTATTTGCAAAGGGTTTAGCATAGTACCTGATACATAGTAAGTACTACATAGTACTGTTATCATTTTTATGTTTATGGGTCATGGTATATCTGCGTATTAGGCATAAATTCCTTGAAGGTCAGAAACATTTTTTTTGGTTTTTTTTGCAGATTTTTGCTTTTTGGAGGGGGGAAGGCAGGGCAAGTGGGGTTAAGTGACTTGCCCAAAGTCACTTGGCTAGTGTTAAGTGTCTAAGGCTGTGAGGCTGCATTTGAACTCAGGTCTTCCTGACTCCAGGGCTGGTGCTCTTTTCACTGTGCCACCTAGCCACACCCAGAAACCTAGGTTTTCTCATATTTATAGCTCCCTGAGCTCCAAAGAAACTGTTCTACACACTGAAGGTGCATAATACATGCTTTTTTATGATATATTGCATTATATTATATTATGGCCCAGACTGTTGTGTGACTGATTCAGAGTCAATCATTCACCAATGCTAAAGGAGACAGTTTGATATGGTAGAATGAATATTGGGTTTGAGTTAGGAGACTTATGTTTAAATCTTGCATTTGTTTCTTGCAATATATGTGACATTCAATGAGCTAGTTCACCTTCCTGGGCCTCAGTTTCCTCATCTGTAAAATGAGAGGGTTGACTCAAATGGCTCACACAAAGGTTTCTGTCAGCTCAAAATCTGTGATCTAAGGAGAAGACTCAGGGATCCCAGCTCCTAGTTCAATGCTTGGCTCCTTTGTCTATCTTCCCTTCTCTAGGACAATGAATCCACAGTGCTCCAGACACCACTAATAAAGTTTCCTTCCTTAGAAGCCATCCATCCTAATGAAAACCTAGACACCCAGGCAACACCCTGACTGTCTGCAAGTGTGAGAAGTGTGGTTGCAGCTGTCTGTTAACAGCATTTCACACTTGCCCTGTCATCTGGATCCCATAACAATGTGCAGAGTTCAGCAAACAGCCACTAATCATTTTTGTGGTTGCCTTTTACTGGATGCACCCGAGGAACATCTGACTGCATCAAGTTGGAGACGCAGAAATTAAAGACAGCGATGCTGCCTCACATGCAAAACCCAAGGCTTCAAGGACTGGCAGATGGTGGGGCCACCAAAAAAGGCACCTACCTCCAAACATAGCCAAAATACCACAAGTATTAGCTTTCTTGTGGCAGGAATATGCTTTCTTTGGGCAGCTCCACCAGCAGTACAGTAACAACTTTCTCTTGAGAACACAGCTTGGCAGGAACTCTACAAGAGATGGTGATGGTGAAAGAGAAATAAAGATAGCTCTCAAGAAGGCAGAGAGTAATATAAAAATGTGAAAGACTGCCAATGGTGACTAAACTCACTAAGTTCACAAATGAAAGATGAACCACAACAGGGCTAGGCTGTGGACCCTGGAACTCTGACATCAGATTTGAGGCTCCTTCCATTCACCATACCACAATGCATTCTGTCACAGTATTGTTTTTCCTTTGAATTGCTACAGCCCTAGCAATCCACTGTATTCACAGTGCCCAACACACTCTGTCTACTATCCTTAGTTCTTTTTTCACATGCATGAGACCTATCTCCCCAACTAGACTGAGAGGTCCTCGAGCAACTCAGTTTCCCACAGTCTCTAGGGTAATGCCATGTCCAAAAGACATGCTCAATACATCATAAAAATGAATGCATTAATTTCTTACTTTACACTATGGTTGCAAAAGGGAAATGGAGAGAGTATTGGACTTCGGGGCCAGAGCACCTTGATTTGAATAACCACTTATAGACCACTTAATCTTGTGCAAATGATGTTGCAACTATGGGCCACAGTTTTATTGGTAATTGAACTAAGTGATCTCTTTTTAAGTCTACATTTGTGATCCTATGATCCTCCAAAATAATAAGTCAATATTCTGATAACATTTTAGCTTACGTAATCCCTTAGATGTATTATCTCCTAGGTTGTAACATGCAAACTCTAAGGTCCCTTCCATTTTCTAATCTATTATTTGATGATGTCCTATAAAAAGAGGGGTTAGACTAGCTGGCTTCCATTATCCTTACATTTTTAAATCCATGACCTAGTGATCCTCCACTTTGTGGGGTAGAGACCTCTCTGGCATACAGAGAAAGCTAGATTTCCTTGAATTACAAATAAGGAATTGAGTTCCATAGGTGCTAGCTGAGACTTTGAGGGGCGGGCACATGTGACTTTCAAGGTCCTTGGATGTGACGTTTGGATTGAGAAAAAGTTTTATAAAACAAATCCTTTTATTAAGGGGATTTGTTTAGTGAAGTTTGGATTTAGTCAAAGGGCCCAATTTGAGGACCTAGAGGGCCACATGTGGTCTCAAGGCCACGGGTCCCCTACCCCATTAACTCATTATATCAGCATATTGGTAAAATAAAAAGTCAACATTCTGTTGTTTCTTGAACAATGATCATATATAAACACAGATACATATATATGTATATATATATATGTATATGTGTGTGTGTTCTAGATAGAGTTCTCTGAGGAGAACTTATTTGATTTGATTTTTTGAAAAGTACTATTCTTCATATTCCAAGTCAACAACTCACTGAAAAGCCTTTATTACTGGAGTTGGGCTGGATGATTTTTCCAATATCAAGTGAAATATCCATTCATATAAACAGAGCCTTCATAATAGCTGCATCTGGTAGCTCTGAGGTAATGTCTCCTTCAGTAAAAGAGCTTCCAACTTGGAATTTTCCAAAGTGACCCATGGAGCAGTTGGGTTGGTGTCTGGACTTATCGGCTCCTGTTTTGTCAGCCAATCTTGGGGAAAGCTGTGAAGGATGGAGGTGGTGAATAGCTGAGAAAGGAGTGCAGGGGAAAGGGAACTAGACTTTGAGACAGGAGAACATGCTGTACAACCTTGGGCAAGTTATTTCACTGCACTGGGCATTAACCTCTCTTCAGCTATAAAGTAGAACAGAAAATTGCCTACTTCATTGTTGTTGTTGTTGTTGTTCTGTGTGTGTGTGTGTGTGTGTGTGTGTGTGTGTGTGTGTAAAGGGGTGAGAAAGGGACTTCATACATTTTAAAATTATATTAAAATATGAAATTATGATCAAGATACTGGTGATGGTAATGAGGAATAAGTTTCCTCCAAGAAACCAATCATTAATAAAACTAATTCTCCTACAGGGAAGGAGTTTGTACTTCTTGTGAAAAGAAGATTGTGCCGACTTGTTGGGCATGTTGTAGAAGTGATCCTTTTTCAGATATGAATAAAACAGAAGTCAAATAGCAGTTTACAATTCTGAGGCCTTGCTATCTCTCATAGACTTTCATTTGCCACCAGCTACTCTGTTTGCTTTCAGCTTCACTTCTCTTTATCAAGCCCCTGCGCCAGGTACCCTCCGGGTCTTCCATTCCTTTACAACTCTTATTTCTGAATTGTATTCCACCATTAGATTATAAGCACCCTGAAGGCAGGGACTGTTCTTTTTTCTTATTTGTATCCCCAGCACTTAGCACAGTGCTTATAACATAGTAGGTGCTTAATAGATGTTTACTGTTTATCATTTTATCCTGCATGATTTGACTTGGCGACTTCCGAGTCTTCCTCCAATTTGGAGATTCTGTGCAATACAAGCTGTCTTATAATAGATAGCTGGCACCAGAACCAGGAAGATCTGGGCTCAAGTCCTGTCTATTACACATACTAGGTAAAACACTTTATCTTTGACCTAAGCAACTCTCTAAGACCAGAAGTTGCAGAAAAAGCTGATAATTACACTAGTAGAGGGAGTTTCCTCAATGGGAGTTTCCTATTCATTGACAGCTAGGCAATTTTATTGGCAGTTAGGAGATTTTATTGGCAGGTAGTTGCTATGGTTAGGGTTCTAGATCTGTCGGCTGGACAACTTGGGTTGAAATCTGTATTCAGGAATTTAGTACTGTGAGACCATGGACAAGTGATATAATATCTACCCAAAATTCATCAAATATAAAGTGAAGTTTCATAATAGTACCTACCTCACAAGGTTGTTGTGTGGATAAAAATGAGATGTTTGTAAAACATTTAGCACAGTGAGTAGTGCATAGTGCTTAATAACTGCTTCCTTCCTTCTTTGCTCCTTCTTTCCTTCCTTTCTTCTTTATTCCCTTTTTTCTTCCCTTCTTTCATTCCATCTTTCATTCTTCATTTGCTTTCTCCTTCCTCCCTTCCCTCTCTCCCCTCATTTCTATGTCTGTTCCCATGAATATAATAATGGATATCTTAAAATTTATAAAACAAATTCCCACAGCAACCCCACAAGGTAAGTGTGATTATAATTGATGCTTTACAACTGAGAAAATAAGCTCAGAGAAAGTAAATAATTTATTCATGGCCATAAGGCCAATAAGCTTCAGAACTGGAATCCATATGCATAGAATCTCAGAGTTGGAATGGACATCACAAGCCAGTTAGTCAAAGCTAAAGCTTCTTAATTTAAGTGAAGCATTCTTTCTTCTATATCTCAGAGTCAAAATTTTGGAAAAATATCTTCCAGTGATAAAATTCTGTGATAAGAGCTTTTAAAACTATTTCAGAGGAGAAAGAAGAAAAGAGACTTTCTTCTCCCCAGATGGAATTTCATAGGCAAGAGCTTATAAGAGTAGTGGAAGATTGTAATCCATGAAATGAGTCTATTGAATGGATAATACATGTGTGGTGTCATCTCAGTGATATAAGCACAATAATAATAAAATCACATTTCAGTGGCACCAAAATTACAAGGCAGAGGTTATAATAATATTGCAGTGTCTGCACATGTACAGGATTGACAAGGGATACTCCAATTCCAAAGACACAGGCACAGGCTTAGAAACAAGAGGAGTGTTTTCATTCTGTTGCCATCTCTGCACCCACAATATTTCTGCTTTCGAATCTTTCTTTTAATTGTTGGGGGGAACCCATAGGAAGGAAACCTGATCATCTGTACCAGTTGAATTCTGTCTAGGAAAGGGTCGTGGTTAATTATCTGCATGATGCTAGCCAGTGCATCATCTGTTCCTATGTGCCCCACCCTAGGAAGCAAAGCTCCCCATCATTAACCATCTTGGGTTTACAATATTTACCCAGCAACCAAGAACCAAATTTGGAAGAGCACCAACTCTTTTCAAGAGAAATCTTTCCAATGATATTCATGGAGTTTCAGCATTGACAGAGACCAAGGTCATCTTCTCCAAGCTTTTGCCCAGTGAAAGAATACCTTCTCTACCATTTTGAGGAAACATGATATAATGGGAAAAGTGCCTGTTTTGGACTCAGAAATACTGAGTTCAAATCTTGTCTCTATTCCTCACTTCCTGTCTGACATGGGACAAACCATTTCTGCTCTCTAGGTCTCAGTTTTTTCACTTTTAAAATCAAAGGATTTCATTAAATGATGTCTGAAGTCACTTCCAGTCCTACATCTTACGAGTCTAGAAATCTTCAATGATGAGGAGTTCTCCATCACATTATGCAACTCAATAATTGGAGGGGTTGTTTTGTTTTTTTAACCAACTCTAATTGTGGGGCAGTTAAGTGGTACAATGGATAGAACAATGGACATATATATAGTCAGGAAGACCTGAGCTCAAATCCTGCCTCAGATATTTACTAACTGTGGGACCCTGGGTAAAGGTCCTGCTACATATGCAAGCAAACTTTAAAGGCCTATATAGATGCCATTATTATCATTATTCAACTTAATTCAGGTCAGAGCAGTCTAGCTCATATCATTTCAACTAAATTCAACAAAAATTTATTAACTGCCAATATGTCCAAGTTTTATATTCTAGGGAGCAGGAATACAAAATCTAGATTCCAGATCTTATGTGCTACTGTTTTTTTTAATATGAACATAAGGAACTCATAATTGAAGAAGAGAAGGGAATATTAGCAATTGATTGGGGTGGTAGGTGATAGCCAGGAAGGCATTGAAGAAAAGGTGTTGTCACTTGACACAATCTTTATAATTCCAATACAGAGTAACCCTAAATCTACTAAGTTCACATGTTCCAAAATCTTTTTTTGCAGGTTTACTGCAGTTATGATGTCACAGGATTCTACCTTTTATTACACTTTTCCAGATTATGTAATCCCATCTGGTGAAGTATTCACCAAAAACCTTGGAAGTCAATAGACCTTTTGGTGTCCAGACTTAACTCAGACGCCAACAATAAAAAGAACTAAAATATGAGTATAAAAACAAATCTATGGGAGTAAATAGGTGGTGCAGTGAAAAGAGCACCAGCCCTGAAGTCAGGAGGACCTGAGTTCAAATCTGGTCTCAGACACTTGACACTTAAGTAACTGTGTGTCACTTAACCACAATTGCCTTGCCTTCTACCCTCCAAACCCCCCCCCAAAAAAAAACCTATAGCTCTATATATTATTATGTACATTCAAATGGGACTATTTATGATAGTTCTTATATCTTCCAAAGTTGATATTGCTATTGAAAACTCAGTGTCTCCTTATTTCAGTATATATATACACATGTAAACATATCATATATATGATATATGTTGGTACAATAATATAATAGCATACATCAGCAATGCAGATAAATAGGATAAAGGGGAAAAACTAGATTGGTATCAAGAAATCTGAGTATGAATCTTGACTCTATCACTATCTATATAACCATAGCCAAGTTGAGTTTGGTTTCCTCATTTGTACATGAGAGGACTAGATGATATCCAAGCCCTCTCTACTTTAAAACTAATTGGGAAAAAAGTCAAGATTTTACAATTTGTTATCATTTTATAGATGAGGAAACTGAGGCCTTGGGAGGTCAGAACTTGTCCAGTATCATGCAGTTGGTAAGTTTCTGAGAGAGGATTTGAACCTAATCCTTCCAACTCCACAGCCAGTGCTCATTCTACACTTTGTGGTGTGGGGGCAGCTGTGGGATCTTCAAGGCTATGCCATCAGCAGCTCTCATGGGTCTTACCAACCTAGAAAGCCTTAATAGGTGAACCATGATAAGCTCTATCTTTTTATATTAGAAATAGCCTGGACAAGCTTAGAATTGCTTTCACACAGAGCAACTTATAAAACTACCAGCTAAGGTACTTATTATGTGAATAGCATCAATAAATGGAAGCATCTACCTGGATAGAATAATAGATCCTTGAAATTCTGAATGATAATAGTTTATAGCAGTTTAAAATGTATAAACTACCTGATGCCCATTGCCTTTCATTTCACAGAATAACAGAAATTAAAGCTAAAAGTGACCATAGAGGTAATCTAGTTGAACTAGATAGTTGCTGAGATCCCTATGAATTTAAAGTTCTACCATAAATCCAGTTTCCACATTTTACAGATGAATAAGCTAAACTCAAAGTTGTTAAGTAGAACTTGCCCAAGGTGTTACTTGGGAATAATAAATATCAGGGCTAGATTTGAAACCAAGTCTACTGATTCCAAATCCAGGGTTCTTCCTACAGCACCTACATGACTCTATTAATCCCATTCACAGGACTTTGTGGCTCAGAGACATGCCTACATGCCAGCTACATAGTTGGCAGTACCCAGGCTGGGAATTCGATCTTCTTACCTCCAAGTGTTATTACCATTATATTATGTTCTGATGTGTTGTTGCATAAAACCCTCCACATTATAAGGAAGGTACATCCCTTAACAATGAGCCTGTGTGGTGGGTCCTTAGAAAATCCTAGTAATTTCTAGCCAGAGTTTACACATGAGGAAATAGAAGATCATTTATCACTTGAATTGAATCACAATATAAATGTCAAGGAGAAGGATTTGAACCCAAGTCTTTCTTGATTCTATTTCAGGGATCTTTCCATTATACAACTATACCTGTCAATGGGAATATAATTATTCATTTTTTTCTATATATAACAGATGAGAAGGAGAAGGAAAGGAAAAACTGAAGAGAAAAATGTCTCCTCCCAGAACTTGGTTTAGGCAGTTCAGTGACCAACTATAATGATCAAACCCTGAAGAAGGAGACAAACTTTGTCCAAGCTTAAATACTGACAACTACTTTTAGAAAAGAGCCAAGGAATCACAAATGGAAGAAGAGAATAACCATTGCTCAGGGCAATAAACCAATATCACGGCTAGGAATTGGGAAATAGAATTTCAAGGAACAGTACATAAAATATACTTGCTTGAATACCAAAATCAGGTTGGTGCAAGTGAGTAGGTAGTCAGAAAAGGAGATCAGCACGACCAAAGAGCCAAGAACAAGCTATGGTTACAATGTCTAGGAAGAGATGAAATATAAGAGTTTGGCTAGTTTGTACTATATACATTATGCAGTACCATATACAGTACCACATATCTATGGCTTCACTTTCTTTGAAAACTGTGTCCTATTAATCATTAATAGTTTTAGTTTATTAGAAGACAAGATCTGCAATGACTTAGATCATTGTGCTTTTTTATTAGGGGTGATGGCAGGGCAATTGGGCTTAAGTGACTTGCCAAACACTTATGGCTAGCAAGTGTTAAGTATCTGAGGCCGGATTTGAACTCAGGTCCTCCTGACTCTGGGGCCAGTGCTCTATTCACTGCACCACCTAGCCAGCCCCTGACTTAGACCATTGGGTAGTCACCTTTATGCAAATGGAAACAGAATTAGCAATGATATAAATGAGTATAGTCATAGGATCATAGTTTTGGAGCTGAAAAAGACCTTAAAAATCCTTGAATACAACACTCTTATTTTTTAAGTGATTGAAATGAGACCTCACAAGCTTATTTGACTGAAACATAGTCACATAGGTAACAGTCTGCAAGTCATATTTTAAATGAGATTCTTTGGCTCCAATGCCAAGGATGGTCCACTATGATGCATAGGGGTCCAGTAACTGAACCAGTTTACATTTAGATTGGGTCTGTTACTTATGTTGAATTCCTTTCTCACAGGACATAGTGCCATAGTGTTTGTTTTTCCAAAGAGCTTTTCTCATATGTTTCATGTTTGTCATAGCAGAACATGGAGGTAGTTCATTTGATAAATAATGTGGAATGGTGGAATGAGTGTTCCATCTGGGCTCAACAGACCTGAGTTTGAATCCTGTCCCTACAACTTACCACTTGTGAGATCTTGGTCATATCACATAACCTCCATGGACTTCAGTTTCTTTATCTGTAAAATAATAGACATAAACAAGATTATCTCTAATGTCCCTTCTAGGTCTATATCTATGCTCTTTTGAACTCACATAATAATAATGATGCCTCATTTTTCTTTACATAATAGTTGAAGGTTCAAAGCCCTTGCCTCCCAATAAATCACAGAAGTAGATGCTGTGAATACTTTAATATTCATAACTGACATTTACATCAGCCATGAAGGTCTGAAAAGCATATTCTCACAAAACACTAAACATATTTTGCACCAGCATTATTAACCACATTTTAATAAGAGGAAACTGAGGCTCAACAAATGAAATGACTCATCTATAGTCACTTTGTGGAGTCACAACTCAACCCCAGTTGCTCTTACACCAAGGGTAGGATTCATTTGACCTTGAGCATACTGCCTCTCATAGTATATGAAGATATTTCTAGTTGATAGGATCTACTCCATACAATGAGTATGTTATTAATTCACAGAGCCTCCCTTGACTTTATTCTGAGAGTAAATACCATAGTAGTTTTTTTATATTAGAATGTTTTTATTTTATTTTTCTCAGTTATACATAAAAACTTTTTATTATTCTTTTGTATAATTTTTGAGCTAAAAATCCCCTCCCTCCTTCTGTGTGTTCATTTAATTCCTGGGTTGGTCTTGGCAGGTAAACTCCCAAATATTTTATTTCGTATGCAGTTATTTATATCAAATTCTCTTTCTCTCCCTGCTGGATTTTGTTAGTAATATATAGAAATGCTGATGATTTATGTGGGTTCATTTTATATCCTTCAATTTTTCTGAAATCGTTCATTACTTCAACTAGCATTTTAATTGAATCTCTGGGATTCTTTGAGCATATCATCATATTGTCTGCAAAGAGTGATAGTTTTGTTTTCTCAATTTCTATCCTAATACCTTTGATTTCTTTTTCTTCTCATTGCTATAGCTATCATTAGCATTTCTAGTACAATTTTGAATAATTGTGGCAGTAATGGGCATCCTTGTTTCACTTCTAATCTTGCTGGGAAGGCTTCTAGCTTATCCCCATTAGAGATAATGCTTACTCTTGTTTTTAGTATTCATTATTTTAAGAAAGGTTCCATTGATTCCTATGATTTCTAGTGTTTTTAATACGAATGGGTATTGTATTTTGTCAAAGGCTTTTTTCTGTTTATTGAGATAATCATATGATTTTTGTTGTTATTGTTATTGATATGGTCAATTATGCTGATAGTTTACCTAATATTGAACCAGCCCTGCATTCCTGATATAAATCCCACCTAGTCATAGTATATGAGTTTTGTGATATATTGCTGTAATCTCCTTGCTAATATTTCATTTAAAATCTTTGCATCAATAGTCAGTAGGGAAATTGAGCTATAGTTTTCTTTCTCTGTTTTTGCTCTTCCTGGTTTAAGTATCAGAACTATATTTGTGTTGTAAAAGGAATTCAGTGGAACTCCTTTATTGCCTACTTATATAGTATTGGAATTAATTGGTCTCTTGAGCAGTTTTGTAAAAAAAAGATTATGTGGCTTTAAAATACAACCAACTAAATTGTTTAAAAATGAATCATAATGGTAGAAGAATATAGTCTGTCCAAAAATCACTTCGGGAACTCAGTTTGGATGCTGCAGTTTTAAGAACTGAAACACCTGTAGAAGAAAAGTTTAAAGCAGACAAAGTTTATAAAGGGGAAAAATAGAGCATTCAATTGCGATGAGGCTAATCTTCAAAAATGAAAACTGATCGGAGGCCAAATGGTATGAAATGACTTAATTTTAACTAATAGCCTTAGACTCTTTCATCCATTGTATTTTTTTACCTTTCTACTCTCTTTCCACGTCACAAGATTCCACACTGAGTATTTGATGGGGCTGCTAAGGAATCAATTGCATTGGATGGGATTGCCAAGGAGTCGTATATAAGATACCAGTTTTGGGCAAAGTTTTCATCATTTGTAATCCTGATATTGATTCATGTGGGACAATGTGCATTTCTCTACATAGTCAAAGGTTTTTAGGATCAGAAGGAAACTAAGAAATAAATACCCCGCTGTAATAAATTTCAGATGATACTAGATGATTTCTGATGTACCTTGTATATCTGAGATGCATACTTCTGAATCATCTAAATTGAATCTTAAAATCATAGAGGAGAGGATTACAAGTGATGAAAACTTACTCAAAAATTAATAGAGTTTTAGACAATCTTTACACCACTTAATACTCAGAAGGAGATTTTTTTAACTTGGAAAGATGTGGGCATAGAAAGAGGAAAGATTGCAGTGAATAAGAAAGTCTAAAGATATTAGTTAAAATAAAATTTCAAAATAACAAAAAGTATAAGAAGTCATCTAATACCATCCTCTACAAATTAACTTCCTCAAAAACAAGCCTTAAAAATGGCTAGCCAATCTGTGTTAAGCATATACATTGAGAAAGTTCTCATTCACAAAATATTTATTTAGTATCTACTGTGTTTCAGGCACTGTTGAGTATTAGATGTCAAGTTACAAAGGTGAAGAGGAAATTATCTTTTCCTTCAAAGAGTTTATATCTACATTGGGTAGGGTAGAGAGATACGGTGGCTAGTCAAATTAATAAACTTAGGGAATTGTCAATAAACATTTATTTAGCAACTACTATGTGCCATTTCCTTCTATAGCTCATTTTAGAGATTAGGAAACCAAGGCAAGCAAGGTTAAGTGATTCGCTCCGGGTCATCCAGTCAGTAACCATCTAAGGCTGGATCTGAATTCAGATCTTCCTGATTCCAGACCCAATGCTTTATTCACTATGCTGTGTATCTTCCTGCTATATCCCCTTTAGTGCTTTATTAACAAATGAGGGAGCAGTAATTCAAGAAAAGCCTAACTTAGGAGGTGGCACTTGAGCTATTTTGAAGGAATAGAGGAATGTTAAACAGCCAGTAAGTCAATTTTATTGAAACAGAGAGTGGGTGAAGGACAGTAAAAAAAATATGACTGAAAAAGTTAGGGGAGGACCAATTATAGTTGACTTTTAAAGCCAGACTGGGCTCTTTGTATTTTATATTAAAATAACATTTATGCATTGTGATGTTTATTATGGGTTTTAAGAATATTTATCAACTAGGTAGTTAGATGGAAGAAAGATATTGTCAACCCTGAAAAAAATTGCCAAAGAATCACAGATGTTATATGACTGCTGTTGACTCTAGAAATACCAAAAATCTCACATAGGTTATCACACAGTTAACTCTGATGTAACAAAATAAAACCAAAGAGTTAATAGTGATCATAAGCAAAAAGCTTTATTTCATTGGAAGAGGAAAATTAGATACATGTACCAGGATCCCCACCCCATGGAAGTGGACCTGCTTTAGTGTGAGCAAATCTCAATAAACGTAATAGTGGTCACATAGTGAGTTGTAGTCCTGACAATGAGGTGCAATAGCAACAATGAGACAAGTCTGATTCATAGTAGGGTTTCATGACGATAACACAGGTACTACATGTGCTTGTCAGAGCTCAGAGAACACCTGGTGTTGGTGTGAAACAATTCTCAGATTTTGTTGTGACTGAGTTAATTCAGAGGGTGAGCACAAAAGATTGTTGTTATGTCAAGCTCAGGGCACTGTTTGCTTGTTGGTCTTAGCTCTGGAAACAGGATGTCTCCTAAAAGTATCCTGATAATACAAGAGTGGAGAGACTGGAGAAAAGGAGGATCTTGCAATACTCCAGGGGAATGGAGATGAGGGAGTGAATTTGCATGGTGGCTATGTGAGTAGAGAGAAGGCAACAAGTGCAAGAGATTATGTAGAAGGAGAACTGCAAAACTTGGTAACTGGTGTAATATAGAGTATAAGAGAGAGAGAGAGAGAGAGAGAGAGAGAGAGAGAGAGAGAGAGAGAGAGAGAGAGAGAGAGAGAG
>NW_027187460.1:22722126-22731824 GCF_028583685.1 Petaurus breviceps papuanus | reverse complement strand
GAGAGAGAGAGAGAGAGAGAGAGAGAGAGAGAGAGAGAGAGAGAGAGTGTTTATGAGGCCTTTAACTTTGTGATTGGGCAGTGGGTCAGGAGGGTTGTGACATTCTTTGATCCAGGAGAAGGCAATATAAACCCTGATGTGAGGCTTTGCTTTAGGGCTCACTTTGACAAGTTATATGGTTTGACCAAATGAGACTATGAGCATCCGTTGAGCCCCCTGGCTTTGAAATCCCAGATGTTGGTGCTTCCCTCTCTGGTAATTGACTAGATATGGGTGTAATGGTCAGACAGTTGGAAGCCTGTCTGCTGATCTGTTTCTCTATCTGCTTGTAACTTTTGCTTGTAACTTGTTTGTATTCTCTGAAGTTTGGGGCGCTGACCTTTTCCCCCTGAACAAGGTAAATGACATATATTTGATTTAAGTAAGATTGTTAACCCATTTTGAGTTGTTTTCCTTTAGAAAAGGAGACCTAGGAACCTGTGTTGGCAGCCACCCTGGGTATACTAGGGTGCTTGCTGCTACAGCATATTACTTCCCCTGTCTGAGCCTCAATTTCCTCCACTATAAAAAGAGGGTTGGACTAAACTGTTTGATATCCTCTCAAGCTCTTGGGATCATAGATCTAGATAGAAAAGCGATCTCAGACATTATCTAATATAACCACATTTATTCATAAACATCAACAAATCTGCTATAACTTCTTGTCTTGAAGAGTTGCCTGGGGTAATAAAAAGTAAAATGACTTGCCTAGGGCTAAATTGGACTTGAGCTTGGGTCTTCCTATCTTTGAGGCCAAATCTTTCTTGTGGTAGAGAGAGAGAAAGAGAGAGAGAGGAGGAGAAAAAGAGATAGAGAGAGGTAGAAAGAGAGAAGAGAGAGAGGCAGAGTGATGAGAGAAAGATTTAACCATTCCATGCAACTACATGAACTTTTAAAGAAATTTCTGTCTCAATAAAGGCATACAAACCTATAAAAATTCCTTATATTAAAAAGAATATATTTTTTGTAATATTACTAAAGGCTCAGAACATAAGAATGGAAAGAGGATGGAACCACATTACTATTTGTTATACATCCAAGTCCTACCTAGGCTTCTCATGTAGCTAGTAGAGGGTAGCTAAAGGATAAAACTGAATTCTGCTACGAACTGATGTTCTCTTCCCTAGGAGAGGAAGAATAGAACTTCTGTCTATAGCTCTAACAACTAGGATAGTAGCCAAAAGAGAGTGGGCAGGAGAACTATAGGAATGTTTATATTCTTTATCAGCACCCTTGGAAGGTGAAACCAATATCATACTTTCTATACTCCAAGCACTTTGTTTGGAGGAATCTGGGATCCAAGAGGCAAAACAATTTTGTGTTGGTCACAGGTGTGAAGGGGGAAGACTAAAAAAATGCTATAATTCTCTTCTTTCTAATACAATCATTCTGCAGTATTAATTTCTCTACTTCTTTCTCATCAAAACATGTTATGATGAACAAAATATTGTAATTGGCTTGATATAAGTAAATAAATACTGTCACCTGACAATTATTATACTGCCAAAAATTCAGCAAACAGACTCCTAACATTGTACCTGAATCATTCAGATATCCAAGATTTATTAAGTGCCTATTGTGTGCTATTCATTGTGCTAGGTGCTGGGAACTTGGAAAAAAATTCTGAAAATCTTTACCTTCAAGGAATCTCCATTGAATAGATATTCTTTCTATCATGTCTCTAAAACACTTACACATAGGATCTATTTGAAGGAATATGTAACTGCTCACATTCTGAGTCATCCCATTCCCTTTTTTTGGACATCTATATTTCTTTTTTGCCACTATATTTTGATCCTTTAAAGGGACTATAATTTAATCATTATAAGTACTTTCTACAAAAATAAGAAATACTCTCTCCATCATCACCATCATCAACATCACCACCACCAGCACCATCTTCATCATCACCATCATCATCATCAATTTATATATTGCTTTGTGGTTCTCAAATTGTTGCATGGATGTAATTTCATTTGACTTTTATGATAACTCCATGCAGTAAATAGTACAGATGTTCTCATACACATTTTATAACTGAGTAAAATATAGCTCAGGCTAATTAAGTGAATTTGTTCAGGGTTACCCAGCTGGTAAAGAAGATTTGACCCAGTTATCCATTGACCCCCCAGTCCCACATTCTTTCCACTATACTATGTTTTCTTTTTGGCATATTCCCTCTATCAGTATAGATTAGAACCTATTCATGCGCTCTCGTCCCCAGTACTATAGTGATATTTTCCTTTGTCAGCCCATCAGAGAACATACTAGTTCATAATCAAAGCCATTTAATCAAATAAGCTAGTAATGTAAGTGACAAGATCTCCCTATGTATGCATGAGAAACTGGCCTACAGGGTATAAAGTCCTTCATCCTGAATCTGTCATTTATTTCTTCACAAGATGGTACATAAAGAGCTCTTGGCAACAGGCCAGGTACCACATACAATTTGTTTAAGGCCTCGATATGTCATAGTGAGATATCTCTTCAACTTTCATTCATTTTATGGTCACAAACAGCCAGAAGAAAAGTTTCCTGCTGGAACTATGATTTCTGGTCCTGATATGCAATTGACTAGAAAGACAATTCAACAGTAGGAAGATGAGAGTACACAAAAAATCTAACCCAAGCCTATGAAAACATTTCTATTTCTAATCAAGGGCCTGGTTGAGTCAACTAATAAGGATATTTTTAACAGAATCTATGTTGTTTTTTGACAATTTTTGCTTTTCACTGTATGCTTTGATTTTTATGACAGGGCCCACATCCTCATATCCTACAAATAGTTGGATTCCTAATTTGTGCTGGTTTTCTGGTGTTGCTCAATTAAGTGAGTGAATAGCTGCTTGAGACCTTTGATAGCTCTGGCTCCTGGAGTCTGTATTCCAGTTGTGAATCTTGGGCCCTGGCATCAGTGTCATTATAACTATCAGGAAGCTAAAGAACACTGACTAAACTCCACAGATCTTGGAGTTGGAAGACTTGAGTTCAATACCCTACTCTAACACCAGCAGTAAGACTGATGATTTCATTGGCATAAGGAGTTTTAGATGAGGAAACATTACATAATAAAAAAAGATGAGTAGCTAGTCTACAATTTGTAGTCTTAGAGATTCCTGGAACACTGAAAAGTTAAGTGACTTGTGAAGGGTACCCAGACTGTATATCAGAAGTCAATTTGAATCTAGGTCTTTCTAAATACAAGAGAAGTTATAATATGCTGCCTCTCAACAGAAAAAAAAAAACAATTCACATTTATGTGGATACTTAGAGGAAGGTACATGGTATGATGGACAGAGTATTGGACTGGGAGTCAAAAAGTCTTGAGTTCAAATCCTGCCTCAAACACTAACTAATGTATGACCTCTGAGAAAGGCACTTAACCTCTTTCATCTTCAGTCATACAATTGGGGTAATAATAGTAACTATCTTCCATGATTGAGGATCAAATGAGATAACATAAAGAAAACACTTTGAAAATTTTAAAGAGCTATATAAATATAGTATCTGTTATTTTAGTGTACACACTATTATCCTTATTTTCCCATTAAGGCAGGTGTGATTTAGAAATTAAGTGACTTGCACAGAGAGTAAGAGCACCAGCCGCAGTGTCGGGATAACCTAGGGATCGAATCTGGGCTCAGACACTTAGCACCACACCCGGAAATAACTGGCCGTGTAACCTTGAGCAAGTTACTTCACCCCTATTGCTTTATAAAAAAAAATAAATTAAGTGACTTGCTCATAATGATACAGTTACTATGCAAGAGAAGAACAATTTTAATCCAGGTTCCTTGGCTTCATGTCTTTGGCTCTATTTACTATTGAAGTGCCCACCAGAAATTATAAACTAGGGCCCCCTTAAATCTTCTAGAGGAGACCCCTACTAGGTTCCTTGGAAACAACCTAATAGGCTCCAATAATAAAGAAATGTTTCACCTGTGTTGCTAGAAACAGGCCACAGATTCCCACGGATTCAGGTCTGTTTATGTTTGTATCCAAGGCTTTGCTAAGGGTGTATGGCTTCGCTTCACTTCAGTAGAAATAATACTAAGACTTTGTTTCAATAGGAATAATACTGAGAATGCTTTGCTTCAATAGACACAATGCTAAAGACATTTTACCCCCTTAGAAACACATTCTGTTGCTAGCAATCACATTGTCTATAAAATTATGTCTAACAGAAAGCTCAGGGCTCTCTTTTGGTCTGAGAGGCAGTCCCAGCCGTTTTATAAACACTCCTATCAAATTATAATTGTCCTAGCTGTCCTGTTTTATCTTGGGTTTCCATTACACTATATTTTGTTGTAAACTATTTCACATCACCAAATCCTAGCTCTTACATC
Organism: Petaurus breviceps papuanus; assembly: GCF_028583685.1. Taxonomy (NCBI): domain Eukaryota; kingdom Metazoa; phylum Chordata; class Mammalia; order Diprotodontia; family Petauridae; genus Petaurus; species Petaurus breviceps. The sequence continues at coordinate 22,727,439 of NW_027187460.1, read as the reverse complement.
TTAAAATTAAGAGGCCTAATTTAGATAAGTTTTCCTTAACTTCCCTCACCATTGATCATGGCATATTGCAGTAGAACTATTCACTCATTAGGACACTGCACCAAGCAGGAAATAGGAAGAGAGACACAGAAAATCATCATTCAAGGCAGGAAGTGGCTTGAAGGAGCATACCACCTGGTATGGAGAAAAAAGCCAAAACTTGGAGTCAAAGAAGAATCAACCAAAGAAGAACAAGAAACCCTGGTGTTTGGGAGTTGAGCTGCAGAAAGGAGCAGGCCCAAGGACTCTGATAAATTATCTTCTTAGACATGCTGCATTCAGGAGTAAGCAGCAAGAGGGCATAACAAGAAAAGATATCAAGGCTGTTCACTATTTGGTGTAATGAATTGTCTTGGTCACATGTGTTTCCTACATTTCCTACAAAAATATCAAGTGAATGAACTGAATCCAGTTTCTGTCTTCCATAAAGAAAGGCATTGGGAAGAGTTTGGTACCTTGTTATCTAGCCCTCTCATCAGAGGTAAGAGGAACTGGAGGTAAATTGTGTCAATAAAGATTTGAGTTAGCAGTGTGGTAGTGAGTTTAGGAGTTATAAGCTTATCTTGCTTCATGGAGTTGAAACCATGCAGGACAGCAGATGCCATGTGTAGTGAACTGAGTACAATTTCTGACCTCTATAAAGGAAGGCATTGGGAGGAGTTTGGTATGTTACCCTCTAGCCCTCCAATGAGAGGAGATAATACTTGCACTTGTACTGTGATTAGAGGAGTCAAATAAGGGTAACTTCATCAGAGGAGTCAAATAAGTGTAACAGCCTGCAAAACCCCTAAGTGTTCCTGAACCAGACAAAGATACAATTGAAAGATATTTAGCAAAATGAAAATATAATAAAATATGAATTATATTAAATTTTAAAATTAAACCATTATGCAGCCTGTAGGAATCCTCATGTACAGTTTAGTGACCCCTGTTTCTATTTGAGCTTAACACCACTGCCTGCATGGTAATCCTTCTTTACCCATACCAACCTATACTTAACATTCACAGACTAGGTAGGAATATAGGGACATTTTCATGTAGGCAGTAATCAAACACAAGTGCAAATTTTATTATTCCTCATGTACAGAGAAGGAGCATAAGACTCACAATTACCTGGAATTTCTGGGACTTAAGGACAGGGTCTGGTTTTTGTTTGTTTTGGATTTTCTTTAGATCCTTGCATTTAGAATGGTTCCTGGTAAAGTAAATCCACCATAAAGCAAACCCTTATTAAATGTTTATTGACTGACTGTTGCTGACCCAATATCTTCTTATTCAAATGCAATATTCTTTACCCTGAATCACATCTGCTTCCTCCCATAAGCAGAGAGTGCAAGCTTGACTCATGATTTCAATTAGGAACAGGAGAGTTACCTTACATTACAGAGCAGAAAGTGGTTATAACTTAGAAAATCTGTCCAAAGATACTAGACCAGAATTTTCCTGAACAAACTATAACTTTTGATAAAGAATGTTATTTTTAATATAGAATATTATCAATGATGAAAAAAGACCAATAGGAGAGCCAGACAATCTAGATTTGAATCATGTCTCTTATTATCTAGTTTATTCGACCTTGGGCAAGTTACTTAACCTCTATGGACCTCATTTTCCTCATCTGGAAAATTTTAATGGTTGGAGATATTGAAGATCTTCTCCACCCCTTAATTATCCTCAAATGGAAATCAACAGGAGGGGCTTGATTAGGAGGATGCTTATTTTTTAGGAAGTACCACACCTTTTGTTGCTTTGTAATTAAGCAATGGGTCAAGAAGGTTGTGATGTCCTCTGGCCTTGAAGAAGGGTATATATATTCTGAGGTGAGGTCTTACTTTGCAGCTCATTTATGGGAAGAGTTGTTTGATTAGTCCAGATGAGACTCTGGGTAGTCATTGAACCCCCCCCAGCTTTGAAAACCCAGATGTTAGTGCTTCTCTCTCTGGTAACTAACTATGTATGTATGTAATTGTTAGACATCTGGAAGCCTTGTCTGTTGATCCTTTGAATTGTTATTTTCTCTGTCCATATTTTTTGTCTTCTTGTGATTTCTTTTTGTATTTGTTGAAGTCCACAGTGCTGACTTTTTCCCCTGAACTAAGAAAATTTATACATACATATATACATATGTGTATATATACATATATGTATATACATATATATATATAATTAAATATTGTTGACCCCTTTAAAGTTGCTTTCCTTTAGTAAAGCATATCAAAGAACCTGTACTAGCAGCCATCTTGGGTATGCTATGGTGTTTGCTGATACAAAAATTAGGGGGGTGGATTAGATGAAACCAAATCCCTTCCAGATCTAATTTATGATACTACTATATTTCAGCCAGGACAAAAATTTATAGAAGTATAATTGTTATAACAAATGAAGTCATGCTGCTACTAGGACATGTCAGAGGTGGATATTAGAAATATCAGTGAGGAATTCTTGTTGATTTAGTGGCTTTTAGGAGTTTTCTGTGCTTATCATTGGCAATCAAGGCTCAGGCTAACAATCCATATCCTTCTTAATTGAATAACATTTGGTATGAATAGATCTTTTTTTTAGAAGATTGCATGTGAAAAGCAAATTCCCCATACATAGAAGTTATTTGGTTTCTTAGACAAACATGTTTGTTTTTTAGCTAAAATTTCTTCTGATGAAATCAATATTATTTTTTTTATCCCATGCAGTTCCATTTTTCAAAGAGAAATCTTTGGAGGCAGTGATATTTTCCTGGTCACAGTCCATCAAAGTTCATCCTCATCAACATCCTAAGGTTTAGAATACTAACTGTTTGGAATATGGGTAGTGGCCTTATAATCTACAGAGAATGTTGAGATTTCTAAAGGAACACAAGAAGTATTTGTTAATATATTCTTACCTTTCACGATCAAATAATAAAACAATTCCTAAAGCATCATAAAGGAATGGCAGACAAAAAATGTAAAGAAAAATTGGCCTGGAATCAGAAAACCAAAGTTTAAGTCCAAGATCTGAATAAGAATCCCTCTACAACATATCTAATAGTAATGGCAGTCCAAACTCTGTTTAAATACCTCAAGAAAGGAGGATGGGGGGGGGCGACCAAAGCTCATTCTGCTTTGGCTTAGTTCTACTTGCTAGGAAGGATCTATTCCAGAATATACCTGAAAAGTATTTATTTTGACCAGCTCCATAAAGAAGAGTTATTTCTCCCAACCTAAGGCTCTTTCAAAATCTCTATTGTCAGAAATGGGTTATAGAGGGCATTATTAGTTGATTAGGGTCATTAATGGCAGTAAGGTAATCTCTACAATGCCTAACCTTAAAATCATATTAGAACTGTAATTATTGAGACTTCTTTTGCTGTCCAAGGTACTGATGGATAATAAATAGTAAATACTAAGGTACAAGTATCAAGTACTTCTATACCTAGGCACCAATCTGCACTATGAAAAGTATTTCCCCACCTCTCCCCCATCATATTATGCTAATTCTCAATTCTTCATATTTAGATACAGCTTCCTGCTAAACCTTACACACACAAAACATATCACCCCAGCACCAACCATTGTTAGTAAAAGTCCATTTTTCTAAGTAAATTTAGATTTGAGAAGATTCAGTGATAGAGTTAAAAAAAAAAGATTAAAGGAACAGGAGGTTAAAAGCCTAGGTTTTAGCCCCTTTCTCACTATGTAATCTTGGTCAATCTACTAAAATTCTATGAGTTGTAGCATCTTTCTCTGTAAAATGAGCATAAGATCCTTCTATGTTATGGATCCCCCCCATGTTAACAGTAATACATATGTGTATATGCAAGTATATTCATATGTGTGTATGTGTGTGTAAATATATGTGTATGTGTGTGTACACAGACAGACACACCTGCTTAACATGCTTTTAAGTTTGTTCATATGGTTGGCAAAGAGGGGAAATCAGGAAAGTTCTTTCTAGATATGAGCATGGTCATCAGAAATAATGATAAAGGCACAGAAAACATTAAAGAGGCTACAATAGAGGTTATGAGTGTCAAAAATCATATTAATATTCATGGAATCCTAGGAATCTAGTAAGAATAACGGTTCATAATAGCCCTTTTAGAGGTTATCTCACTACCATTAATGATCCCAATCAACTAATAATTCCCATATCTAATATCTATCCTATAATAAAACCCATATCTAACACTAGAGATTTTGCTGGAGCCTTAGGTTGAGAGAAATAATTCTCCTTTGTGAAGTTGGTTAAGTTAAATACTTATCAGGTATATTTTGGAGTAGATCCTTCCTAGCAAGTAGAACTACCCCAAAGCAGAATGAGCTGCTTTGGCAAGTAGTGCCCCCCCCTTTCTAAAGGTCCTTAAGCAGAGACTTGATTACCACCTCTTAAATATGTGTAAAGGAAATCTTATTCAGATATGTGATTGATTAAATGGCGACTGAAGTCTCTTCCGACTTCCAATGATCTGGTATTTGACTTTTACTAAATATTTTGAAGTAAATTACTATTGAAAGGTAACATGGTGGAGTAAATAGAAAAAAAAAATCTCTTTCTGATAGAAAGTTCTCAATTCAAGTTTTGTCTCTGACCTCACTAACCTCTCTAACCCCCTAATAGTCATCATTTAACCTCTAGACAAATAACTCAATCCCTCAGTACCAACACCACCACCGTTAGGGAAACTCTCTGTGATAAGTTGTTCAGCAGCCACCAATTTGTATTTGTAGGTGGATTTTCTCCACTTTGAATTCCTTCATCAATTAAATCAAAGCTCTGTTTAACATACATGTATATATATACATGTATGTATATATCCACACAGAGAGATATGCATACATATACATGTAATACATATTCACATACATGTGTATGTGTATAGATGTGAGTGTGTGTATAGTCTAAAGGAGATAATTTTATGGTCACAATGTGATTTACTTTCATAAAATCTTGAACTGTAGCTCTATATGTATGGTCCTATGATCCCTGTGAAAGAAATTATATTTTTAACATTTTACTAATGTATAAAATGATCTTAAGGGAGAGTATATGACTTGCCCAGAGTTACAAAAATTAGAGTATTAGATAGAAGACTGGGACCTATGTTTATTCACTTCCCGAAATGCCATACTACCAGCCAGTAAACTTTGGTAAATTTATATAATTCTCTTCAGTATATGATTCAATGTCCACCTTTGATCTAGGTGCTCCTTTTTTTCTTTTTTTTTTTCCTTTTTTTGAGCCTATTGGAGAAAGAGAGAGAGAGAGAGAGAGAGAGAGAGAGAGAGAGAGAGAGAGAGA
>NW_027187460.1:22667332-22722116 GCF_028583685.1 Petaurus breviceps papuanus | reverse complement strand
AGAGAGAGAGAGAGAGAGAGAGAGAGAGAGAGAGAGAGAGAGAGAGTCATACATATTATTCACATAGCTAGTATATTTTAAAAGTAGGATTTGAATCCAGGCCTTGTATTCTCGTCTCAAAGTCTAGTACCTTATCCACTACAACTGTCTATGAAGATCTTTAAATGTCATAGAGAGACACTTTTACTACCCATATGACAAAGTTCAAGGAATTTAACCTTTCTAGAAAGTACTTCCCTGAGAGTTTGACTAGATGACCTCCAAAGGCCCTTCTAACTTTAAGTTTGAGATCTACAATTTAACAAGGCAGGGTCAACAATGAATACATGGGGCATTTGACTGAAGACCTCTTTCTAGGTTGGCATTAAATCATTAATGACTCTCTTAACAGTTATTAATCCATCTAGTCAAGTCATGAAGCTATTGTCATACCAAATTATTATTAAGGGGATGAGTCAAAGATGATTCTAGGGTTATGACCTAGGTAAGTGGGAGAAGGGAAGATGGTGTTCTCAGAAGAAATCAAGAAAATTAGGAGTGAAGTCTTGTACACCTTGAATTTCAAAGGTGTATGGGACATAAACATTGAAGTGTTTAGCAGACAACTGGAGACAAGGGAACAGAGTTTCAGAGAAAGACTAAAGATGCGTGCCAGGACAAAGTGGATAAATGGTAATTGTGGTCAGAAAGGTGTTTGTTGAAGGAGTAATCTCTTTCTTCAGAAAGGAAATCTCATTCCTGCTAAAGCTCCCCTTCCTCCCTAGCGTTATGTCAGTCCTTCCAAACCCCCCTCTCCTTCCAGACCATCGGTCTGGTTGTGGCTTCTAATTTTGAGCAGTCATGCCATTCTACTGTCCCATTACATCACAATACTAAAGAGTGGCTAGCACTGTGAGTGAAGGAGGGCTCCCTCACCATGAGAGCTCCCAACTTTATAGCTATTGCAAAGTGGAATGGCCCTTTTCAACAGGTGGTGATTTCACCAACATCAGGATTTCAAGAGTGGCCTGGATGATCACTTGTCAGGAATGATGTAAAAACGTATTCTCATAGAGATACTGAGTGCACTAAATTACTACTGATGTCCCTTCCAGCTTTTAGATAATGTGATTCTCTCATTTTAGAATTCAATTTTATTTGTTGCAGATGTGTCCATATGGCATTTCTTTTTATTCTTACATTTTTATTGTCTTTAGTGGGGGTGAAGTCAGAGAGAGATCACCACAAGCTACCAACAAAAACCATGAGAGTGTTATCTAACAGCTTAGCTCAGGGCTTTCCAGATAATCAATCTTCATAGAAAGGTGTGTGCTGCCACTAAACAGAAAGAAAAGGAGGCCTCTGTGAAATGTTAGCTGCTTAAGTTATGTTAATATGACAAGTGGCAGTTGTATCCCAGAAAGAGCCCTTTAATATTCAGGGTTGTCTTCAATGTTGAATCAGATTGGTTTCCAGGTGGTCTGATAACTTGACCTGCAATCACACAGTCAGTCATTGCATCATAGTCACTGTTGTGTCAAGACAATTGGATAATTATAATCATATTAATAAGGATAAATAGCATTATGATAATGCTTTAAAGAGTCCAAACCTACTTTTGATGAGTTTTCCAGTGCTACTTCAGTCTCTATTCAGTTATCAAAGCTATTTTCCTAATACTCAGGTCTGATTGTGTCACCCTGCTCCCACGACCACCATTCAATAAACTCCAGTGACTCCCTTTCACCTAGATGATCAACTATGAAATTCTCTGCTTGGCATTCAAAGCCCTACATAGCCTCATGAACACACACAAACCCCTAGTCTTCTTAAATCTCACTCCCTGCAACATATTCTTCAGTCTCAAGGCACTGGTCCCTCTGCTGTTCTTCAAACAAGGCATTCTATCTCTTGGCTCTCAGCATTTTTTCTGGCTATCCACCATGACTGGAATATTTTTCTCTACATCTCTACCTATTAAGTTCCTTATTTTCCTTCAAATCGCAACTAAAATCCAATTTTCTACATGAAGCCTTTCCCAATGCCTCTTAATTTTAGTGCCTTCCCTCTTTTAATTGTTTCCTGTTTTTTGTTTTGTTTTGTTTTTCCTGTATATAGCTTATTTGGTCATACTGTTGAGCTTCTTGGTTCCCCCATTAGACTGTGAGCTCCTTTAGATGAGATACTATTTTGTTTTGTCTCTTTTTGTATCCCCAGTGCTTAGCACAGTGCCTGGTACATAGTAAGTACTTAATAAATGTTTATTTACTGACTAATAAATTGCCTAATACACAAACACATAAAAATATTCAGAATTCAAAGTCATGTCTTCCTTATTCCAAGTCCAGTGTTCTATTCATTGTATCTAATAACTGAAGTTTATTGGGCTTTTTGTTTTGTGAACTCTTCACATACATTAATTAAATTGTTCATTCAGCAAACATTGATTAAGTTCTTTCAGAATGAAGACAACTGGTGGCTATAGAAATGAAAGAACAGGGTTATTATAAAAATCTGAACAGGTTAAATGAAAGTATTTATTAAACATTTACTATGTGCAAATCACTGTGTGAAGTGCTGGGCACACAAATAGAAAAGAAGATAGCTCTGCTTTCAAGGAGATCACATTATAATAGCGAACAACAACACATATGGGAGGTTCCAGCCCTCTAGGAATTTACAGTCCTGTCAGAGAGATAAGACAGGCATCCTAATAAGTGGATTGCAAATAGAATATGATAAGTATGTGAGAGATGAAAACAAAGGACTTTTTGAGGTCTGAGAAATGAAAGAATGTTTTCAACTGAGAGGAAGAAAGAAGACTGCATGAAGAAAATAGTATTAGAGTTCAGGCTTAAAAGATAGGAATTGGATAGCCCAAGTTGATTCTCATTTCTGCACATTCTCCCTACCCCCAAAACTGCTAACCCTGAAGGCTTATAAATAGCTTCACCATCTAGTGAAAAAGTCAAATTATAATCTGTATTTTTCTTACAAATCTGGAATGTTGGTTTGTTATGGATGATGGTTTAGTAATGATATCTTCTGCTTATAGTGCTTAGTTCACAAGTACAAGATGGGAATTCTCATAGGTAAAATATTTTTTTTTAATTTAGAAGATGTCAACAAGTTTAATATGAGATAACTGTGATATGACAGTCAAAAAACTAATGGAAATTTAGGGTATACTTTAAAATACAACATCCAGAATTAAGAAATAATAGAAGAGGGATAGCTAGGTGGTACAATGAATAGAGCACAAGCCTTGATGTCAGGAGGACACGAGTTCAAAGCCAGCCTCAGACACTTGACATTAACTAGTTCTGTGACCTTGGGTAAGTCATTTATCCCCAATTGCTTTGGGTTCCTCCATCCAAAAAAGTAATAGAAGATTGAAAAAAAATAGGAGAAAGGAAGAAAAACAAAGAGTGAGATGGGTGATTTACTCTAGTCAAGTCAATGCTAAACAATGAAGGGGAAAATAACTCCTGAAGTCTCTTGTGAAAAAGAATGACTACAAAATATAAGGTGATGAAGTAAATAGGGATATTTAAGGAGGAAAAAGGAAGAATTCTCCATCCAAAGATGGGAGATTGTCATACTGAATAATCTTCTATGGGGAAGGGCTATATTTTGTAATGGGAAATAGTGACAACAGGCCCTACTGGAGATACACTATAGGGATTTTTGTGCTTAGATAGATCATTACCTCTAGTATAATGTATTTCCTACATAAGACAACCTTCTATCTCAGGATGAGGGGAATCAAGATTCATAGGAGAAAATGACTTCTACAAGGATGTGAGCAATGATCTAGAGAAGAGATTTCATGGAAAATTGAGGGAAAATTTTCATGGGGAGAGCAATGTGTAGCAATGAACTCCACAATCAGGGGCACATAAAAATTTCTACCATAGCATAATTATTTTATCCCCTTCATCTCCTCCAATTTATAAGAGTTGAACACAAAAGAAAAAAAATGAGAGGAGACTAGAGATATATACAAATAACATAAAAAAGGGTAGAAGACAGAACTCAAGTTGGTAGACATCTTAGAAGATTTAATTCCATGAGTTAGTTTAAAGAAGAGCATATGAAGACTACAATACAGATTCTAAAGAAAGAATAAGTTCAAGAATAATGAACCAATTGGGGCGGACAGGTAGCACAGCAGGTAAAAGCACTGGCTCCAGTGTTAGCATGACCTGGAGATCGAATCCCCGGCTCAGACATTTAGCACCCACCCAGAAACACCTGGCCGTGTAACCTTGAGCAAGTTACTTAACCCCGATTGCTTAAAAAAAAAAAAAGAATAATGAACCAAAGAATAAAAGTCCAGAAGAAACAGAAAGGTAAGAGAATTAATTCAAAAATTAAGGACATAAATAAATATTCAGATGATAGATAGATTTTTTAAAAGCACACAATTTTAAAAACTAGAAAAACAAGTTGAAGGTGAGAAGAGGTAAGAGAATTTTATTTTAATTAAGAGGGGAAAATAGGGAGAAATTAGATACCTAGATAAAAGGAAGAAATTAAAAGGAATTAAGTTAAAACTTCAAATCTAGGGAAAGGAGTGACAAAGAGGAGGTAAAGACCTTGAGGATGAGGGGAAGAGAGCCAGTGGGAACAATACAGACTGAAAGTAATTTGAGCAAAAATAACATGTTCATTCTATGGAGGAACAACAACAATATTCCTAATTTAGAAAAGACCAGCATTAAATATAAACAAAAAGAAGGGGAAGAAATATATAAGCAGGAGAAAAGAACTGAGAAACAAATCCCTAAAGGGAAAGGGGTAATAAATGAGAGTGAGCAGGAGGGAGAAGGAGAGCCAATGGGATCAGAACCATTGTCAAAAAAAAAGATTGAAGTAACTAAAGGAACATAATACTGTGTTTACAACAGACAAAGGGAAAAAATCTGAACTTGAAAAATCCCAATATTGGAGAAGTAATAGGAAAATATAAACCTAAGTTATACTACTTTAAATGTTAACTATTCAAACAATCAAAAATGACATTATAAAAGAAAACAAAACCTGACCTGCTACTTACAAGAAATACATCTATAAAAGAAAGGCCTATATGGAGTTAAAATAAGGAGCTAGAAAAAAAATTACTAGGCATCATGTAAATCCAAAAAAAGCAGGGTTTGTAACTAAACTGTGAGAGAAAGCAAAAACAAACATTCACAACAAAAAGAGATAAACAAAGGAACTATATTAAGCTGATAGGAACCATGGAAAACAAATCAATATTGATAATAAATTTATATGTGCCAAATACCTTAGCATTTAAATTCATTTTTAAATTGAATTACAAGAAGGCATAGTCAATAATACAACAATAGTGGGAAACAATGTCCTTTTTCAGTTTCAGATAAATCTAACAATATAATATAAAATATAAACAAATGGGAAATAGAAACACAAAAATTGTTGGAGGAACCACTGCTGAAAAGTTATGATTTTTTTTTAAATAGAGCACTTGAAATAGAGCACGTTTCTCAGCAACACATGGGACTGTTACAAAAAAAATGACTGTATCAGGATACATAGATATCTTAGTTAAATTTAAAAAGGCAAAGACAGCAAACATCTTTTACAGGCTAAAATTCAACAATCATAGTAAATCAGTTCAGAAAACACAAGAAAAAAGAGACAGACACAAATAAAGATGCAATAATGGAATAATAAATAATGACACAAGTCAAAGAAATTATAGATCAATTAACAATTATATGAAAGAAAATGATAATGATGAAAAAATATACCATAATTATGGGATGTGGCTAAACCAGTCCCCAGGGAGGAAATTTTTCCCCCCAAAATATGCATTAACAAAATAGAAAAGTAGGGGGAAAATAAATTGAATGTGAATTTATAATTTAGAAAATCAACACATAAATAAACCAAAGGAAGCACAAAAGAAATTACATAAAATTATAGGAGAAATAAACTAGAAATCAAAAAGACTAGAAATTATAGATAAAAGTAAAAACCAATTCTTTAAAAAGACTAATAAAATTCACAAGCCTTTAGTCAATTTGATTAAAAAAGACAGAAAAATCAAATCAACAAAATAGTAAACAAAAGTGATATCCCAACAAAACCAGAAGAATAAAAAGAATAATCAGAAACTTCTGTTCATAGTTATATGCTACCAAACGTAAGAATACACAATAAAAAGGGGAATACTTTCAAAAATAGAATATCCTGAAACTATCAAAAGACCAGCGGTCTTAAGTAATTCAATCAAAAGGAAAGAAGCGAGGAAGGAAGGAAGGAAGGAAGGAAGGAAGGAAGGAAGGAAGGAAGGAAGGAAGGAAGGAAGGAAGGAAGGAAGGAAGGAAGGAAAGGAGAGAGGGAGGAAGAAAGAAGGAAGGAAAAGTCAGTTCTAATAGAAATATCAAAGGGGAAATACCTGTCATGATAAATTTACAGGAGAATTCTACTGAATTTTTAAAGAATAATTAGTAACAAGTATATTATACTCAAAAACTGAGTAAGAAAACACCATACCAGATACCTTTTATGAAACAATTTTGATCTTATATCTAATTCAGAGATAAATAAACCACAGAATACTAAACCAATATCTCTAATTAACATAATAAACAAAATTTAGATAAAATCAATTCAAATATACTGCTGCAATTCATCTAACAATTTATTCATTATGACCATATTGGATTGATAGCAGGGGTGTAATGATGGTTCAGTAATAGGAAAATAACAAACGTATTTAATCATAATCTAGGCAAAAACATTCAAAATCACATTATTTTCTCAAAAGATAGAGAAAAAACTTTTGACAAAATGTAACATTCAAATATGCAAAAAATACCCTACAAAGTAAAGGCACTAAATGTCCTTTTTTATTATTATAAAATGTATACACATAAAATTGAAAGCAAGCATTATATACAAATTGGAATGGACTAGCATCTTTTTCTAATACAGAAGTTGAGCAAGAATGCCCACTCAACTTAATATTGTTAATAATACTAGAAATTCTAGAAGTAGCTATGAGATAAGAGAAAGCAATTAAACACGTAAATACAAATGCAAAGGGAAATGCTCCCACTTTCCATCTGTATTTCTGCTTGGTTTGGATTCCACAGATTGGATCTGGATTCCACAGAACCTGATGCTCCCATGGTAGGTATATCCTGTTAATCCCTCCACCACTGTTCTAGCTCAGTTATATCATAGACTATAAAACATATAGATTATACAAGATTATAAACTATACAGATTATAAGCTCTTTGAGAGCTGGGACCATCTTTTACTTATTTGTATCTCAGTGCCAGGGATAGAATAGGTGCTTAATAAATGTCTATTGAATTGAAGATGAAATTATCCTTATTTTCTGATGATATGATGATTTACTAAGGAAATTCATGGGGCAGCTCAGTGGTACAGTGGATAGAGCACTGGGGTTGGAGTCAGGAAGACCTGAGTTCAAAATCAACTGCAGACGCACAGATCCTATGCAGTCACTTAACCCCATTTGCCTCGGTTTTCTGCAACATCTGTAAAATCAAATAGAGATGAAAATGGCAAGTCACTGAAGCAATTGAAGTAGATTTGGCAAGAAAACCCCATATGTGGTCACAAAGAATTGTACATGACTGAAAAAAGGACTGAACAACAACAAAAAAGTCCTAGGAAATAAACAAAGATACAAATTGAGGAAATTAATAGTTTCAGAAAAATTATTGGCTACGAAATGTACTCCCAAAAATCAATACTATTTCTTTATAAAAATGACAAAATCAAACATAATAATAAAAAATGAAATCCCATTCCAAATAACTACACAATGAATAAAATATTTGAGAACCAATCTATTAAAGCTATGAAACAAAGAATAAATAATATAGCTGAAGGAATATTAAATACTCATAGTTGAACTTTACCAATGTAATAAAAAGGAAAATTCAGCTAAAATTAATTTGCAATCTTAATTCCACACCAATTAAATTATAAAATGAATAACAAAAAATAATGACAAAATTCATTTGAAAAGGGAGCAGAGTCAAGATGGCAGAGTAGAAACAGGACTTCCTTGGAGTTCCAGCTCCCACATCTTCTAATTCATGTAAAAACTGACACTAGACAAATTTTGGAACTACAGAACCCACAAAATGACAGAGATAAGCTAACTTCCCACTGAGGACAGACCAGCAGGCTGTCAGCAAGCAGCCAGCAAAGCATTCTATGAGCCAAGCCGAGCCCTGCCTGAGCTAGCCTCAGGGTGGGTCTGACCAGCCACAGGCTAGAGGGACTTTAGATCAACAACAACTGTGGTGGTTTCCAGAATTATCTACCCATAGATGCCAAAGATAAAGTGAGAAGTCAGTGCAGTGTGGACTTTGGGACCTGGGAATTCAGAGTGCAGTAGGGCTTTTGCACACAGGGTAAAAAGCAGCTGAGGTGCCACAGCCCTGCAGCTGCTGCCTTGTGGTTGCTTCAGAGCTCCTGGTCTGCAGATTGCAGAGGTACCAAGAAACCATTCTGAGGGGTAATCACTCTTGCTTTAACCTGCTTGGATCTGGATTGCTATCCAGGGTGGAGATCTCAGGGTGCATGAGCAGTCTGCCAGAGCATGTGGAGACTTCAGAGAGGGCACCAAACTCATACCTTCAGCAACTGAGAAAACCCAAGTGTTTGGGATAAAGCTCCCATTTCTGGTAGCAGAGTTCTACTGTAGCAAAAGGCTCAAAAGTCAAGTAATTGAGTGGCAACATGAGCAAGCAAAGGAAGGAAAGCAAACAGGCCAACCCAACTTTACACTCCTATTTTGAGGACAAAAAGAATCAAAGCATGGAACGGGAGGAAGACAGTGAATTCATAACTCCTGCACCAAAAGCTTCCGAGAAAAATACAAGCTGGTTACAGACCATAGAGGATCTTAAAAAGGATTTTGAAAACCAAATAAGAGAAGTGGAGGAAAAATTGGGAAAAGAAATGAGAACACTGCAAGAAAGTTATGAAATGAGAGTCAACAACCAGACTGAAGAAAACAATACCTTAAGAAACATACTAACTCAAATGTCAAGAGAGGCTCAAAAAGGCAATGAGGAGAAAAATGCCATAAAAAGCCGAATTTGCCAGATAGAAAAAGAATCTCAAAAGCTCACTGAAGAGAATCATTCCTTCAGAATTAGATTGGACCAAATGGAAGCTAATGACTTTATGAGAAATCAAGATACTATAAAACAGATCCAAACAAATGAAAAAATAGAAGGCCATGTGAATTAACTCATTAGAAAAACAACTGACCTGGAAAATAGATCCAGGACAGATAATTTAAAAATTATTGCACTAACTGAAAGCCATGATCAAAAAAAAAAAAGAACCTAGAAATCATCCTTCAAGAAATTCTCAAGGAAAATTGCCCTGATGTTTTAGAACCAGAGAGCAAAATAGAGGTTGAAAGAATCCACTGGTCACCTCCTGAAAAAGATCCCCAAAAGAAAACTCCTAGAAATATAGCCAGGTTCTGGAGTACCCAGATCAAGGAGAAAATATTACAAGCAGAGAATAAGAAACAATTCCAATGTTGTGGAAACACCATCAGGACAACTCAGAACCTGGAAGCTTCTACATTGAGGAATCGAAAGCCTTGGAATATGATATTCTGGAGGTTAAAGAAGCTAGAATTACAACCAATAATTACCTACCCAGCAAAACTGAGTATCATGTTTCAGGGGAAAATATATTCATTCTGTGGAATAAAGTACTTTCAAGCATTCTTGATGAAAAACCAGAGTTGAATAGAAAATTTGACATTTAAATACAAGAAGCAAAGAAGCTTGAGAAGGTTGTTGTAGGAATGTAAATTTTTTAGATCTTTCCTGCCCCTAGGCTTAAGTGCACCTGAAGCCTGTGGTGGGAGGCTTTTTTCTCAGGAGATACTTTGTGATTGGGCGGTGGGTCAAGAAAGTTGTTACATACTCTGAGCCAGGAGAAGGCTATATAAGCCCTGATGTGAGGCTTTGCTTTGGGGCTCACTTTGAGAAGTGTTGTGTAATTTGACGAGATGAGACTCTGGGTAGCCATTGAGAGCCCTCCAGCTTTGAAAAACCCAGATCTTGATGCTTCCCTCTCTACAACTGTGATTTGGCATGGATGTATGCAATGATTGTACAGTTTGGAAACCTGTCTTCTGAAATGTTCTTGTAACTTATGATTGTAACCTCTGTATATTTTGAAGTTTGGGGTGCTGACTTTCCCCTGAACAAGGTAAATGATATGTTTGATTGATTAAAGTAAGCTTGTTAACCGATACTGAGTTGCTTTCCTTTAGCAAAGCAGATCATAAACAGGGAAAAGAAATCATAAGGAACTTATCAAAGTTGAACTACTTATATTCCTACATGGAAAAACAATAATTGTAACTTATGAAACTTTTCTCAGTATGAGAACATCTGAAGGGAATAGAAATGTATATGTAAATGAGTATGTGTATGTATATATATATGTGTGTATATGTATATGTGTGCTATATATACATACATATATGTCTGTATAGGAGGGTATATGGGTGTATGAATACATATGTGAGTGTGTGCATATATATATATATATATAGGTATACATAGACAGAGGGCACAGGACCAATTTAATAGGAAGGGATGATACTTAAAATGTGAAATTAAAAGGTGAGAGAGGAATATAATGAGAGGAGATGGGGAGAGACACAGTGGGGTAAACTATCTCATATAGAAGAGACAAGGAAAAATTGTTACAATGGAGGGGAAGAGCAGGAAGGCAAAAGGGAATGAGTCAACCTTATTCTCAATGAATTTGGCTTAAGGAGGGAATGACATACACACTAAATAGGGTATCTCACCCTACAGGAGAGCAGAGTGGAAGGGGAAGAGCGGGAGGATAATGGAAGGAAGGGCAGGCTGGGGGGGGGGAGGAAAGTTGGAAGCACCCACTTTTGAAAAGGGATATGATCAATGTAGAGAATAGAACAAGTGGGGGTGCGATAGCATAAAGGGAAATAAAGTCAGTCTTTCACAATATATCCATTACAGAAATGTTTTGCATAGTTACACATGTACAACCTATATTGAATTGCTTATCTTCCCAGTGAGGATGGGTGACAAGGGAGGAAGGGAAAGAATCTGGAATTCAAAGTTTTAAAATCAAATGTTTAAATATATATATATATATATTATTGTTAATTATACATGTAACTGGGAAATGAGATATACAGGCACTGGGGCACAGAGATCCACTGTGCCCTACTGGAAAGTCAATGGGAAAATGGGGGAAGGAGAGCAAATTGGGGGAGGGGATATTCAGTGGGAACTCTGTTTTGGGGTGGTGAGTAGGGAAAATTGGGGAGAAAATTTGTAACTCAAAATCTTGTGGAAATTAATGATGCAAATTTAAAAAAAAACTACAAAAAAAGAATTTGCCTGTGTCAGATCAAAGTTAGTGATTTTATTTTTTTAAGTAGGTACTACCCTAAATTCAACTCTTTTTGTATAATGCCTTTGAATATTTTTCCCCATAAGTTTTGTATCTATCTATCAATAATATATCTTACTTTGACTTCCTTCAATGTATTTGGTAGGGGTCAGTGGATGAATAAAGATATAAAAAAGCACATGCCTTTATGTAGTGTGCTGACTAGAGAGATGATGTATAAATAGGTGAAAAAATGATACTATAAGTACATATTTGTGTCTAATGGTAACTGTCTCTAGGCTAGAGGAAGAGAGGGAAGAAAAAAAAACAAGAAAGTTGCTAGATAACTATCATACATTTAAAGGTAAGAGCAATTAGTACATAATGCATTTGTAGTTTCATGTACAATCCTTTTTTAATTTCCCTTTGTTATGTAATAGCTTGCTTTAGTTATTAAGTTCCAAATGAAATAAACACATTTTTTAAAATAGTGAAACATGGCAAAAGATTTTTAAAAGTATCAAATAAGATCTGTGAGTAATAAAGAATATGAGAGTTCAGAGGAACAAGAGATTTCCATGGGATGGGGTAAACAACAACCTGTGCCTTGATCTGCCTTGAAAGAAGGACAGGAAGATGGTGGAGTAGAAGCACGACCCTCCTGTGGCTCCAGCTTCCACCTTCCCCAATCCATGTAAAAAGGGGACTCTAAACAAACTTTGGAGCTGCAGAACCCACAAAATGACACAGAGAAGCTAACCTCCCGCTGAGGACAGCCCGGCAGGCCGGCAGGAATTGGCCAGCGCAGAGCTCTGGGAGCCGAGCCCAGCACCGCCGAGGCTTTAGTGCCAGGGCGGGCCTGACCAGCCACCAGCCAGAGGGACTCCAGATCAGCAGCAGCTGTGGCCATTTCCAGATTTATCAATACATAGATGCAAAGGACAAGGTGAGAGGCCAGTGCAGTCTGGACTTTGGGAGCCAGTAAGTGGGAGTGAGTGGCTTTTACCCCCGGGGCGAGAAAGCGCTGAGACACCAGCACAGCCTGCCAGCACGTGGCGGCTTCAGCTCCTGGCCTGCAGAGTGTAGGGGGACCAAGCACCAGTCTGAGGGGTAATTGCTCTTGCTTTAACCTGCATGGATCTGGATTGCAGTCTGGGGTGGAGGTCCTGGGGTGTGTGTCCAGCTTGCCAGAGCGTGTGGAGACCTCAGAGAGGGCACCCATCTAATACCTCCGGCAGCTGAGAAAACCCCAGCATTTGGGACGAAAACTCCCCTGTCTGGTGGCAGAGTCCTACTGTGGCAAAAAGCCCAAAAGTCAAATCATTGAGTGGCAAAATGAGCAGGCAAAGGAAACAAAGCAGACAGAAGATTCCAACATTACACTACTATTTTGGGGATAAGAAGGAGCAAGGTATGGAACAGGAGGAAAACAGTGAAGTCAGAACTCCTGCACCAAAAGCTTCAAAGGAAAATACAAGCTGGTTACAGGCCATAGAGGACCTTAAGAAGCAGATAAGAGAAGTGGAGGAAAAATTGGGAAGAGAAATGAGAACAATGCAAGAAAATTATGAAATGAGAGTCAACAGCCTGACTGAAGAAAATAATGCCTTAAAAAATAGACTGACTCAAATGGCAAAGGAGGCTCAAAAAGGCAATGAGGAGAAGAATGCCTTAAAAAGTCGAATTTGCCAGATGGAAAAAGAATCTCAGAAGCTCACTGAGGAGAATCATTGCTTCAGAATTAGATTGGAGCAAATGGAAGCTAATGACTTTATGAGAAATCAAGATGCTCTAAAACAGATCCAAACAAATGAAAGAACAGAAGGCAATGTGAAATATCTCATGGGAAAAACCACTGACCTGTAAAATAGATCCAGGAGAGATAATTTAAAAATTATTGGACTGCCTGAGAGCCATGACCAAAGTAAGAGCCTGGAAAGCATCCTCCAGGAAGTTCTCAAAGAAAACTGCCCTGATGTTTTAGAAAGAGAGGGCAAAATAGAGGTTGAAAGAATCCACCGATCACCTCCTGAAAAAGATCCCAAAAAGAAAACTCCTAGGAATATTATAGCCAGGTTCCGGAATTCCCAGATTAAGGAGAGAATATTACAAGCAGCCAGGAAGAAACAATTTGAATATTGTGGAAACACAATCAGGATAACCCAGGATCTGGCAGCTTCTACACTGAGGGATTGAAGGGCCTGGAATGTGATATTCCAGAGGTCAAGGGAGCTGGGATTAAAACCAAGAGTCACCTACCCAGCAAAACTGAGTATCATGTTTCAGGGGAAAATATGGTCATTCAGTGGAATACAGGACTTTCAAGCACTCTTGCTGAAAAAACCAGAGTTGAATAGAAAATTTTACATTCAGATACAAGAAGCAAGAGAAGCATGAGAAGAATCATTGAAGTTCAGAGGCAAAACAAAAATCAGGATGACAGGATGACTCGGGATGCGGTGGAGGACCTTGGTGTCTTGGATGTCTGACTAAGCTCTAAGTGCTTCCACAATGCTTGCTTCAGCCTCCTTTCTGACTGTTGGAACAAAGCATTCTCATGTACCCATTCCACTGGGGTCTTTGATGGTTTGAGGCTGTTGGTAACCTTCAACCTGGTCTAGCTAATCTGTTGAGGTGGCTTTCCCTGGGTGCGGCCACTGCCCATGCTGCAGTTTCTTGAAGCCACAGGTTCGGTGAATCAGATGAACACCCAAGGTGAATGAGTAGCCCTTGCACCAGAAGTACTGGTCCTCCCTGAACACCCCATACACTCCTCTTTTTTGTTTAGTTGGTAAGGGAAGATGAATATAAGGAAAATAATTGCTTTTCAGTAGAAAAAATAGAAAAAAGGAGTGTGAGCTTCCTGAGGACAGGGACTATGTTTTAGTCTTTCTTTTCATCACCAATGTATCATTGTCTGAGATGCAATACTTAATAAATGCTTGCTCAGTGACTGAAAGAAAAATTTAAAAAAAGAAAGAAAGAAGGACAGAATTCTTATTGGGAAATGGAAGGATGGAGAGCAGAGAACCACATGAAAAACAGCTCAGAAACAGAAATATTTAACTCATCACTCAGGAAAGATTTGTAGGCCAGAATTGGTGAAACATACATTTTCTGTAGAAGGTTGATTGGGGAGGAGAAATGTTAGAAAAGTAGGTAAAAGAAACTTGTAGTAATGTCTCCCCCAGTCATTTGCTTTTCACAGGTTTCAGCTGCTACTGCTGCCCAAACTGGGTTGATTCTGCAAGGAATGAGTTGGGGAAGATCCTGGAGAACTGGAATGGTAGGATTTTCATCAAGATCAAGATGTGGCAGTGATGAAATAGACCTGCATTGCCATTTAGGAACAGGACCAGTGCTGAAGCCACCAGACTGAGAGCTGCCTGGAGATGTAAGCCAATCCCCCCCCGCCCCGTCCCATTTCTTTGTGGAGTTTATCCTTCCTGGTTCCAAAATATTCAATCACTTTAATCCATCTTTGTTATGAACTATAAGTTTGAAGGAGGTTTGGGGTGAAGACCAGCAGGTAAAACATTTTGATTCCAATTTTATTATACACTAATTCTGATGGAATTTTTCACTTTACTGTGTTTCAATAAACCATGGTGTCTAAATGAAAAAAAAATTCATTTGGAAAAATAAAATATCTAGGCTCACAAGGGAAATAATTTTTAAAAGAGGTACAGACCTTCCAGAGTGCAGTCATCAAAACAATCTAGCTTTAGTTAAGAAGTAGAGAGATCAGGGGTGGCTAGGTGGCGCAGTGAGTAAGAGCACCGGGTTGGAGTCAGGAGGAACTGAGTTTGGTTCTGGCCTCAGACACTTAACACTCACACAAAATAACTGGCCATGTAACCTTGAGCTAGTTACTTAACACCAATTGCTTAAAAAAAAGAGAAGTAGAGAGATCAATGAAACAGACTAAAGAAGGGAAAATTACAAAAAAAAAAACAATATAATTCAATAATCCAGTATTCTAACTAACCCGAATATTCTAACTAACCTGAAAATAATAAATTAGTTAAGAAGGTACACCCCACTAAGAAAAAGCTGCTGGGAAAACTGGAAAGTAACCTGGGAGAAATAAGGTTTAAATCACCATTTCATACCATGTTCCACAATACATTCTAAATGGAAATATGACACTTATTTTTAAATACCATATCATTCTTTAAAAATTAGAAGAGAAACATATAAACTTTTCATAGCTGTGGGTGCAAGATGTATTCTTTTTTGCTTTTTTTTGCGTTTTTTTTGGAGGGCAGTTGGGGTTAAGTGACTTGCCCAAGGTCACACGGCTAGTAAGTATTAAGTGTCTGAGGCCGAATTTGAACTCAGGTCCTCCTGACTCCAGGGTCGGTGCTCTATTCACTGCACCCCCTAGGCACCCCTGGGAGATGTATTCTTAACGAAAGAAAAGACTGAAGTAGTTACAAAAGATAGATATAGATAACTTTTATTATATGAAACTTTAAAGTTCCTCTACCAACAAAATTAATGCACCTCATATAAGAAGAGAAAGGGTTTAATGAGGAAAAAACAAACCTTTGTGTCAAATTTCTCTGATAGGGATGTTGTATCCAAGATATTATATATGCATATATGCACATATGTATATATAATATATACATATATTGTATGTGTATATATAATATTCATTGTATATAACCAAAAGATATGAAGGCACTCAATGGAAGAATTGAATACCCTTAACACCATTGTGAAACAAGTTTCCAAATCACTAATAATAAACTGCATTTGTATAAAGGCATATGAAAGAACTCTCAGATTTCACCTCATGCCCTTCAGTTTTGCAAAGCTGACAAAGATAGATGCTGTTGTTGTTGGAGATGACTGGGGAAGTTAGGCATACTGTTGAGTTATTGGTAGAAATTTGAATCACTACAACCATTTTGGAAAGCAACTTGAAAATATTCAAATAAAATGACTAAAATGACCCTAGTCTTTGACCCAAAGATTATACTTGGCTCATACTCCGAAACACCATTGATAAGAAGAAACCCCACATATATACTAAAAATATTTGTAACAGCACTTTTTTTGTGATAACAAGAAATAGGAAACAAAGTAGATGACCATCAACTGGGGAATGCCTAAATAAATGGTGGTACACAAATATGTTGGAATATTGCTGTGCTATAAGAAGTGCAGAATACAGAGAAGCTTGGAAAGATTTACATCATCTGATGTGGGGTAAAGAAAGCAAAGTTTAAAAAAATAGAATACAGAAAATAACTTCAACAAAATAAACAGACTTTGTTTAATGATCCAAGATAATTAATAGTGAATGTTATAAAATTACAAAGAATCGAGATGGCTCAAAAGAAAACATGAAGAAATACCCACATACCACTTCTTTGCAGCAGTGAGAGTCCCACAGATGGGGTATATTGCATATATTTTCAAATTTATTCAATGTATTGATAAGTTTTACTGATTATATTTCTTTTTCTTTAAAAATATTATTGATTATGTTGAAATGGCTAAGGGAGAATGGGAAAGGAGGAGATCAGGAGAAATTTTGATGATATAAAAACAAAGTACAGCAATAAAATTTATTTTACGAAAGAAATAAAAAGTGAGGTTTCCAGCTGAGATAGTGGGAGGAGGGAGAGATGTGGGAGTTTTGAGAAGGAATGAAAAGTGTGGGAAAAGTTGGTGTGAATGGGAATAGTAAATTGATTCTGTAGTTTTAAAAGGATTACCTTTCCAAAGAGAGGACCCAGTTTAAATTATGTAACATTTATTTGTAGTGGACCTCAGTCAGCATGGTTTTGTGAGGTGATATCTGAGCTGAGTTTTAAAAGAAGAGAAGGATTTTACCAGGCATTTACCTTTTAAATGCCTTTGAAATAGCTGAGGGTCACAGTAACTGTTTGCTTCTAATTGTCCCAATAAATTTTCAAGACATCATTATATTGTACTGACTGAGAACTGGTAAAAGTAGCTGCAACATGATCATATCTCAGCCATGAAGCTTAATAGTCCTTAACTGATTGTCACCCTATTAAAGAAAAAAAATACAAGAAACTCTTCAAGGACCAGGATTCAACAGTCCTTTGCATTTCCTGCCATAAAAATCCCACGAATAGAGCAGCTGCTGCCGACTGAAGTGAGTATTAGTCAAACAAACACCAGCATCCTGAGGGATAGGGGAGGTGGGGAAAGAGAGAGGATTGTGATCACTGTAACATAACTAAGCTCAAGAACCTTACTCTTGAGAGATGAATGAAGGATATTTTTTAAACAAAGAGAAGTGACTTCTCAAATGTTTTCAGATATTCTCAGCTTTCATTGGCCCATGAAAAATTCTCACTCCTTCTCCCCTGACCCTTCCAATCTGCCAATCTTTTTTTTTTTTTACTTTTTAGTCAGTGGTACATTCACAGGTAAGACACTGATAATTAGTTCAAGTTAAAATCCAACAAACATTTATTATTGTAATGCCCAATCTCTGTCCTAAAGAAAAGGGAAGAAAGTTGGTCACTCGTCTCCTTAGAGAATGGGCAGAGCATGCTAGGTGTGCAAAGTTCCTGTGCTAATAAATGTAACCTGGTTTTGCCATTTACTATTGCTTAAATGGTTTTCTAAGGGGTGTAGGTTGTGTTCAGGGAAGACTAGTATCTCTAGTGTGAGGATTGCTGAGGGGTTTTCAGGGCTGCTTTCTACCTTTGGTGTTTACCTAATTTACCCACCTCTCGCTTATGGCTGGGATAACTGTAGTATGCTCCATGGCCACAACCCAGTCAACTATCTTGACAGATAGGCTAAAGCAGGTTTAGGGTAAACAGGCCTCAAACCAATCCATGACTTGGGAGTGGTGGGGTGTGTACCCCAGGTCTGTGAAGACTCCCCCTAGTGGAATGAGCAGATAAGAGCAATTTGTACCAAAGGACATGAAGGCAGCTGAAGCAAGTGCTGTGGAGTGCTTAGAGTTTTGTTAGGCATCAAAGATGCCAAGGTCATTCACAGTTTCCTGAGGCATCACCAGTCATCTTGACTTTGTCTTAGCACTGGACTCCAATGACTCTAGAAGAGAAAGGCACACAACTTCACACAACTCTACCTCATTTAAATCCAATTATATGCACTCATCAAAAGACATCATCCATACCATTTTTACCACTTTTGCCTACCTCAAAATCCTGTGCCAACAGGCAAATGAAGAAGCAGCAGGGATGGATACACTTGAAGCCATAGTCACAGCTCTGCACATAGGTGGTCCAAGCCTTAGAGGCCTTTTCTCACTGAATTGAAGCAATAGAAGGATTCAGCAGCATCCTGGGTATCTAAGCAGCTTTTTTTTTTTTAATAAAATGCATTATTAACTTCCAGTTTACATCATTAATTTCTGCAAGATTTTGAGTTACAAATTTTCTTCCTGTTTTTCCCCCTATCTACCACCCCAAAATAGCCATGCCACTGGATATCCCCTCCTCCAATCTGCTCTCTCCCATATTTTCTCCCATACCCCCTCTGACTTTCCAATAGAGCACAGTGGAACTCTGTGCCCCAGTGCCTGTATATCTTATTTCCCAGTTATATGTAAAATAATATTAATAATAGTGAGTATATATGTACATATATATATATATATATAATTTAGACATTTGATTTTAAAGCTTTGAATTCCAGATTCATTCCCTTCCTCCGTTGTCACCCACCCTTACTGGGAAGATGAGCAATTCAATATAGGTTGTACATGTGTAGCTATGCAAAACATTTCCATATTGGATATATTGTAAAAGACTGACTATATTTCCCTCTATCCAATCCCGCCTCCCACATATATTATTCTATACTTTGATCCTGTCCCTTTTCAAAAGTGGGTGCTTCCAACTTTCCTCCCCTGCCCCCCAGCCTGCCCTCCCTTCCATCATCCCCCCTCACATTACCTTCCCCCTACTCTCCTGTAGAGTAAGATACCCTATTTAGGGTGTATGTCATTCCCTCCCCAAGCCAAATTCAATGAGAATAAGGTTGACCCATTCCTTTTGCCTTCCTGTTCTTCCCCTCCATTGTAACCATTTTCTCTTGACTCTTCTAAATGAGATAGTTTACTCCATTCTGTCTCTCCCCATCTCCTCTCATTATATTCCTCTCTCACCTCTTATTTTCACCTTTTAAGTATCATCCCTTCCTATTAAATTGGTCCTGTGCCCTCTATCTATGTATACCTGTACACATATATACACATTCACATATGTATTCACATGCCAACATATACTCCTATGTAGACATATATATGTATGTGTGTATACACACACACATTTCTATTCCTTTCAACTATTCTCATACTGAGAAAAGTTGCATAAGTTACAATTATTGTTTTTCCATGTAGTGATGTAAATAGATCAACTTTGATAAGTTCCTTATATCTTTTCCCTGTTTCCCTTTTCATGCTTCTCTTGTTTCTTGTATCTGAATGTCAAAATTTCTATTCAACTCTGCTTTTTCATCAAGAATGCTTGAAAAACCTATATTCCACTGAATGACCATATTTTCACCTAAAAAATGATATTCAATTTTGCTGGGTAAGTGATTCTTGGTTTTAAACCTAGCTTCTTTGACCTCCACAATGTCATATTCAATGCCCTTCGATCCCTCAGTGTAGCAGCTGCCAGATCCTGTGTTGTCCTGATTGTGTTTCCACAATATTCAAATTGTTTCTTCCTGGCTGCTTGTAATATTTTCTCCATGATCTAGGAATTCCAGAACCTGGCTATAATATTCCTATCAGTTTTCTTTTTGGGATCTTTTCCAGGAGGTGATTGGTAGATTCTTTCAACCTTTATTTTGTCCTCTGGTTCTAAACTATCAGGGCAATTTTCCTTGAAAATTTCTTGAAGGATGATTTCTAGGTTCTTTTTTGATCATGGCTTTCAGGTAGTCCAATAATTTTTAAATTACCTCTCCTGGTTGTATTTTCCAGGTCAGTTGTTTTTCCAATGACATATTTAACATTGCCTTCCATTTTTTTCATTTGTTTGGATCTGTTTAATAGTATCTTGGTTTCTCATAAAGTTATTAGCTTCCATTTGGTCCAATCTAATTCTGAAGGAATGATTCTCTTCAGTCATCTTTTGAGATTTTTTTCCATTTGGCAAATTCAGCTTTTTGAGGCATACTTCTCCTTGTTGGCTTTTTGAGCCTCTTTTGCTATCTGAGTTAGTCTATTTTTTAAGGTGTTATTTTATTCAGTCAGGTTGTTGACTCTCATTTCATAACTTTCTTGCATCATTCTTATTTCTCTTCCCAATTTTTCCTCCACTTCTCTTATTTGCATTTCAAAATTCCTCTTAAGGTCCTCTATTGTCTGTAACCAGCTTATATTTTTCTTGGAAGCTTTTGGTGCAGGAGTTATGACTTCACTGTCTTCCTCCTGCTCCATGCTTTGATCCTTTTTGTCCCCAAAATAGTAGTGTAAATTTGGTTTTCTCTTCTTGCTTTGCTTCCTTCTTTTGTTCATGTTGCCACTCAATTACTTGACTTTGGGGTTTTTTATGCCACAGTAGGACTCTGCCAACTCACAAGGGAGCTTTGTCCCAATCGATGGAGTTTTCTCAGCTTCCGAAAGTATTAGTTGGATGTCCTCTCTGAAGCCTCCACATGCTCTGGCAAGCTGATTGCATACCCCAGGACCTCCACCCTAGACAGGAATCCAGATCCAAGCAGGTTAAAGCAAGAGCAATTACCCCTCAGACCAGTTGCTTGGTCCCCTTAAAATCTGCAGGCCAGGAGCTGAAGGTGCCACATGGCGGTGGCTGCATGGCCTTGGTGCCTCTGAGGCTTCTCCCTCCAGGGGGTAAAGGCTGACTGTACTCCTAAACTTCCAGATCCCAAAGTCCACACTGCACTGACCTCTCACTTTATCCTTAGCATCTATGGGTTGATAATTCTGGAAACTGTCAAGCTGCTGGTTATCTGAAGTCCCTCCAGCTGGCAGCTGGCTGTGGCTGCCCTGGGGCTAAGACCTCTGGCTAGAGCAGTGCTGGTGTTGGCTCCCAGAGTGCTGCACTGGCCACTTTCTGCGAGCTTGCTGGGCTGTCCTCAGTCGAGATTACCTTCTCTGTGTCATTCTGTGGGTTCTGTAGCTCCAAAGTTTGTTAAGAGTCATCTTTTACATGAATTGGAAGAGGTGGAAGCTGGAGCCCCACAGAAGTCGTGTTTCTACTCCACCATCTTGAAGAACGGCCATTTTTTGAGACTGGACTGCTCACCACCTGGTGTGAGGAAGGGGCTAGAAAAGGTGCCTTAAAAATCATCTGCTTCACCCAACCCTGTCCTGCTTACTTCAGCAGGTAGGGAATCCCATCCTGGCTTGCTTTGTACTCTTTTTTTTTTCAAAAATGCAAAAACTTTTGGAAAAATGAATTCACTCACTATCAGTACATGAAATGTGTGCATGCTTAAGGACAACATAATATCCAGTTCATGTCACTGGAGACTGGCAAAGGACTGCCCAGCATGGCGTGCTCTGCTCAATGAGTGAAGCAGAATTGCAGTAGCTCAAAAAAGACATGATATTATGTACATTAGAGTCATCTCTACTCCCGATGTTCATGTGGACTATTTATGTGCTCAACCTGTAATAGAGAATTCTGAATTCATATTGGTCCGATCAGCCATAATCAGACACTCTGTATCTTGACTGCAACATAGTGATGCCATTTTGGTCCTTTTCAAGAATAAAGGACAACAACCAATCAACTTGTGGATGGGGATGGATGACATTATATCTAGGAAAGATGGTAGTATAAGAACAAAAGGCATTCACAATTATTTTAAATGAAAAACACTTAGATTAGATAGCTAAATAAATGAAAAGATGATTTAAAAAAAAACCTTAAGCACCTACCACATGAAAATCATTGTGATAAGTCTAAAATAATCCCTAATTGAATAAAGCTCCCATTCTACTGTTCATAGAACTTACAAACCTACAATCATTCTCAGAACAACAGTTTCCAAAATGTGTTGAACGTGTCACTTAGAAGGTACATGAAATCATACATTTGATTGGGTGAAGAAAATATGAGAACTGAGGTGAACAGCCTGTTCAGTCACTCATCTGTTCTCCATCTTTTCTAGGCTCTTTCTCCTTGTCCACACCCACAAAAGCCTTCACTGAATTGTTAGCCATGAGTGTTCCACCAAGGCAAGTATATGGTCAGGCCAGCAGATTAGGAGGCTCTTTTGGGACTAGTTCTGATTGACATCTTGAGGATAACATGGGATGAGAAGGGTTGATGCTAATAAACTCAAAGGACTTAATTTCTTTTTTGTGACCTTAACACATCTTTAATGCTAATACAAATTTGTTCTATTTATTTTTGAGCTAGCCTGATTTTTACTATAGTGAATTAAAGTCTCTTTTGGGGATCTCCTTTGGTTTTTCAGGGATCCATTAAAGGGTTTTTATATCAACTACCATCTGGTTTTTTCCTAAGTCCTGACATAGAAGCCATTGGAAAAATCTATGGGTTGACATGTGCTAAAAAAGAACCTATCAGAAGGTAAGGGCTTACTCATAGTCACCCCCAAATCCCCAAATTCTATTGTGAGATCCCTACATGCTTTCAGGGTTCATTTGGGGAAAGGATTTTTCCCTTTGACATTAAAAGCTAATTTTTTTTATTTTCATTTTTATTTATTGTTGGCTACATTTTTAAATTTTATTTTCTTTCTCAATATTTTGGATTGAGGCCCCCTGTAACTATACCACTTCTAGGCAGGTGGTAAACTATGAGAACTTGTAAAAAAAAATTAAATTAAACTTTGTATTTGGGGAAAGTATAATCTCCAGGCCCATAATGTATGGTAGTTCTGGGACATCCCCAAAGGATACTGATGTTGCTATTGTCTAAGAACTATACTGAATGAAGTGTGGGAACTTTTTCATATCTTTCAAAAAGTCAAGAACTGTGACACTTGGACTTTATAGAGATTGTCTAGTGCCAGGCATTGAGAGTGGGGGGTGGAGGGGACGGAGGGGAAGGCAGTGTACTTAAATGAAAAAGGTTTGAACATACTCAGGTCACCAAAGAGCTACCCAGAAATAAGAATATCAACAAAGTTTCCATGCAACCCAGTATATTTGCAGAGGACAGAACACATTTACCTGAGGGGGATGTACAGTGAGCATTAAACTAGAGTACTTTCCATAGAGCTGGACATGAATTTTGACACCTTGCTAAAGGACATATGTAACCCAGTAGTTCCAGGTTGGTCTTTTGGTGCCCACGACCAGATTGAAAAATGACTGGTGACTGAACCAGGTAAAATCCTGTCCCACCTCACCCCACAATACATTATAAGAGCTGTAGAAAGGACTCCACCCTTTTTCATTTACAAAATGCCCTGATTTTGGATCCATCACCAGTTTCCTTTGAATTTCCATCTAAGAAGGAAAGAATTTTTCTCTCCTCTACCTTCAGTAGCAATGGTGCCTATAAGAACACACCACTGACAATATGTATTTGTCTGGGAGATCCTGAGACTGGACCTTAAGCCCCTGTCTGCTCCCTAAAGACAAAGATAGAAGAAACCCTTAGAGTATGGTCCCAGTCATCCCCTAAATCCACTCTGCTCCCACCCTCTTCTCACTTAGAAGCAGATGAACAAAAAACATTACCCCAGCCATACATTATATATATACATATATATGTTATATTTATAATTTTCTTAATATTTTGGATTGACACCCCCTATAAACTGTAGGCAAGTGGCAAACTAATTAAATAAAACTTTGTATTTAGGAGAAAGTATAATCTCCAGGCCCATAATCTATAGTAGATCTGGGCTATTCCTAAAGGATACTAATATTGCTATTGTCTAAGAACTATACTGAATGAAGTAGTGGGAACTTTTTCATGCCATTCAGAAAGTCATGAAGAACTGGGTCATTTGGACTTTATTGAGATTATATACATATATATATGAAGTATGTGTGTAAATACATACACATACATACATACATACATACATACATGCATGCATACATGCATACATACATGCACTGAAAGAATCTGGGGGTTTTCCTTAGTTCCTACCAACTGTCATCAGGTTCCCTAACCCCATCTACCTGCCTAGTATAAGAAGAAACCTCCTAGAAAGAGTAGTGTGGTCTCCCATTGCAGTAAAATTGGCTCCCTAAAAAGGGACTGTCCAAGTTCTCCAGAAAATCCTAATCTCTCCTCCACCTTCTCTATCCTCAGACATGTAAACTCACCTGCTCATCACATCTGCTCCTTCAACTTCCCCACTGAGCATCTTCAATAAAAGACTGTAATCCCTATTACAAGCTACACAGGTTGAGTGCTTGTTTCATGCTGGAACAAGCCTCAAGTCAGAGACAGCTTCTTCTTCTATTTTGTGTTCCCTTCCAAGAACACAGTTAATTTAACAGTGATCCTGAAAAATGGACCTTTTCAGTTTTGATAATGACCTTGTAATTTGGGAGGTTCCTGGGTTCCAGTGTAGATAGATGCTCTCTCCCCAGAAGAATTTACTGTCTAAAGCTATTTTGCTTCTCAGAGGATAAAATGACTCTCAACAGAAGAGTAGAGCCAGGAGGAATTTGTACCCAATCACAGACACAACATATGTGTGATGACCAATTTTGATAAACAGGACTCTTCTCAGCAATCCAGAGTCATAAGTCAACCCCAAAAGACTCATGATGGAGAGAGATATTTACATCCAGAGAAAGAACTGCAATTGAACCCAGATTGAAACAAACTACCTGCCCTTTTTCGTTTACTTGTTTGGTTTTGTTTCCTCTTTCCCATTCTTCATTCCATCTTTTATAATCCTTCTTTATAACTTGACTAATGCCTAATGTGAAAGTATTTGCAGATACTATACTTGATTATATACCGCCATGGGGGGGGGGGGGAGGGAGAGAAAATTTGAAACTTAAGGAATTGTGGTAATGAATCTTGCAAACTAAAAGTAAGCAAATTAATAAAGAACAAAAACAAAATAAAATGACTCTCAACAGAATCATTCTAATTCTAAAGGGAGTCATTCCTGGTTGGACAGAAGGTTTGGATTTTGTGTTGCTTATATAATAAAGATGTAAGGCAAATGTGAGCTCTCTAATGAGCAGTCCTTCAAAGTATCTTCACTGACTGGAAGTACTCAGTTGTGCTGAGCTGTTGTTAAATGTAAGGGTTTGTTGTCAAGCATTTACAAGTTTTTTGCACACTTGTTTTAAGCAATTTTTTTGCAGTGGAGAAAATAAATAACTGTTCTATACCTGATATCTACTTTGTACAGTGAAAATCTTTCCTAGAAGGAACTTTTTGCATGTCTTTGGCAGGGGCAAGGAATGACAGATAATAGATATCTAAACTGTTGGGGGACGTTAAGTGGAGCAGTGGATAGAGTGCAGGGTCTGGAAAAAGGAAGACATCTGAGTTCAAATTTGGCCTCAGATACTTACTTGTGACCCTGGGCAAGTCACTTAACCTTATTTGCCTTGATTTCCTCATCTATAAAATGAGCTAGAGAAGTAAATGGCAAGTAATTCCAATATCTCAACCAAGAAAACCTCAAATAGGGTCATGGAGTGTCCAACACAAATCTGTGGTACAGATTTCCCCCAGAATTCCCAGTTGGCAACATGGCAAGTCAAAGCAATGAGGAAAGACCTAATAAACTCTCTTTGGGGTCAGGTTGCTCCTTAGCTTGAATCTGGCAAACATATAAGAGTAGATTAGGAGCCTTTTTTAGGAATAGAGAGGTAATAAGGACATAAAATAGGGTGGTGGCTGTAAGGGTAGATATAAGAGAAGAGATGAAGGGAGGAAGGTTGTAGATGCAAGGAGGTGGTGCAGCACATTGAATTCTTTATGTGGGATCATAAAGTCCAGAGTTCAAATTCAGTCTCAGGGATTTATTAGCTATGTGACCCTGGGTAGGTAACTTAATCTCTCTCTAACTGCTATCTACCTTAGTTTCCTCAGCTGTAAAATGGGGATAATAAGAACGTTTACCTCTCATGGTTGTTGTAAAGATCAAAAGATATAATATTTATAAAGTGTTTAGCATAGCACCTGGCATATAGTAAGCAAGTAATAAATTCAAATTCTATCCCAGTTCATTCCTGATTCAACAAGACATTTCTAGTGACAAGACCATTTCCGTTGTTGGATAATCATAATTTTTAGAAAGGTTTTCAAGATACTGTGTTGATGACTAGTATAGTAATATGTGTTGCATGAATGAGCATGTAAAACCTATATCAAATTGCTTACAGTCTTGGGGCGGGGGGGGAGTGTGAGGAAGGGAGAGAGAAAATTCAGAGCTCAATTTTTTAAATGAATGTTAAAAATTGTCTTTATATGTAAGTGGGGGAAAATAAAATATTATTTGAAAAGGGAGGAAATAAGAAAAAAGAAATGCATGTGATGATGTCATGATTTTATTGTATATTTGAATAGAATGGGAAGTTGTGCATAATAGATTTTTAGTTTAATGTACAATCATCTATTCTATTATACTATGTTATAGAAATACTTGTTTTATCCCATAAATTAAAAATAAAAAAGATATTATGCTGAAACATGCCTCCCTATAGTTTAAATGTATTGGGACTAGTTCTACCCTGTGGGACCAATTACTTGGGTCACTCCTGTTCCCTTAGCTTGGATGCCCCCACTCTCATTCTCGGGCCTGATTCCATCCTGTTTCAGCTTCAATAGCCAAATATGCTCCTGTAGCTTCAAGTTGCTGGTTACTACATCGATTTCCAGTTTTGTTTCACAGCATTTCCCCTCATCAACTCTACATTACAGCCAAAGTGGACCACTAACTGTCTCCCCACTTAAATATTTGCCTGTTGGGGTGACTAGGTGGCACAGTGAATAGAGCACTGGCCCTGGAGTCAGAAGGACCTGAGTTCAAATCTGGCCTCAGACACATCACAAAAACTAGCTGTGTGACCTTGGGCAGGTCACTTAATCCCAATTGCACTCCAAAAAGCAAAAGAAAAAAAAAATATTTGCCTGTGCATTTGCATAGGTCATCTGCCATGCCTAGATTTCATTCCCTTCTTACCTTGGTTTCTCAGATTCCTTGCTTTCCTTTAAGGCTTTGCTTAGGTGCCACTGACTCTGAAAAGTTTCTTCTGATTCCCCTCTGCCCTGCTAATTGTTAGTACTATTTCCCTCTGCAGTATACCATTTAAGACATATATGTATCTAAGTTGCATCTCCCCCTACCGCCAATAGAATATAAGCTTCTTAAGGTCAATGTCCCTTCTGCATTTGACTTTGTGTCACCAGTACCTTAGACAAAGCAAGTGATAGATGAATGTTTGTTGAAAAGAATTAAATTGCTAAAGATCAAAAGAGGTGGCAGGTCCTAACACAGCAGAAAGGCTTTGAATGCAGACCCAGAGATAGTAGTTTGTATGTTGTCCCCTTCATTAGACATTGATATCCTTGAAAATAGGGATTTTTTTGTTTGTTTTCTTTTGATATTTTTGCTTTTCACTGTATTCCTAGCACTTAGCACACTATCTGACATAAAATGGGTGGTTAATAAATTTTTGTTGACTGACTGAATAATGTCTGAAGAAAGGCCTAGTTCAGTTCAGAGGGACGCAGTATCAGATTTTCTTGCAAGGTGATGCATTTTCTAGCTATTGCAACTCTTGAAGACCTTCTACCAATTTCTCAAGGTTGCAGTCTGGGTGAGTAGAGACAGCTCTCATAGTAATGAACTCCTTGAGTGCAGGGATTATATTTTTTGTATCTTTAAAAATTTATCACAGTGCTGATTAATAGTTGGCACTTATTGACAGATTGATAAAATAATAATCCTTGAAATACTGATGAAGATAAATAACTTTAATATAGAGAGAGTGAGATGTCTGCAAAGAAGGGGGCCCTGCTAATTCCTTTGAAATGCATGAGTCAGAAGATTGGTTTTCCCAGAGGATCTCAGGGAAGGCTTCAAGAAGGAGGTGAATCCTAAGTTGAACTTTGAAGGGAGGGACTTTAACAGATGGAGGTGGAAGCTATTTAAGAAAATTTTATTAAAACTATTTAAAAATGAAATGACTCTAGATGTCTTCAAGGGTTTAATCCTGAAATGACAAAACAATGGGTGTTTCTGATTGCTTTGTGTTCTTCTATAATCTTAACCAAAACAAACAAACAAAAACTTTCTGCAATATTTCAAACACCATCAAACATCAAGGGGGATTCCCTTGATTTATTTTTACCTAAGTCAACCCTGGCATAAAACAATCATGGTCATCTAATTGCTGGATGCAAGCTTGAATTGCATGTCCACAACTAAATACACAGTGAAACACAACAATCATTTATCAAGTACCCACTGTGTGCCAAAGAACTGGCCACTGAGAGAAATACAGAGCTGAATAAGACACGTTTCCTGCCACCATAGAACTTGCAGGCTAGAAAGAGAGATAAATCCCACACATAAATAACTGTGGCACGAAGAGATCATAGTAAAAGCATAAGAGAGATACAACCATGCTGGCATACAAGGTCAGTGGAAGAGAGATGATGTCTGAGCATGTACACATCTGTGTGTGTGTTGAGATGAGAGGAATGAGGTAAGATTTTATGCATTTTGCGTGGATCTTGAAAACTGACTTAGATTTCAAAAACCAGATATGGGGAAAGGGGTGGTCCACTAAGAACAAAGGGATAGAGAGAAGAAAGCCTTGGACATATACCAGAGGTCTGTCCCCTTGCTCTGAAACAGAACCTTGTTTTGTTTTTGTTTGTTTCTTTGTTTGTTTTCCACTGGAAGTGGTGATTTCCAGAACGACAGTTTATATTGAGATCTGTCTTGTGAATTTGGTAGACCCCAGTTTAAATTCTACCTCTTGTCCCATGTAACCTATGAGACCCTGGGCAAGTCACCACGGTATCCCAGGGAACTCTAAGATTTTACATTTTGAAATAGCATCCTGTATCCTTTGGAGGAGAATGTTTCCTCACTAGGAATCAATTAAATCACAGGTCCAGAACAAGAAAACCAAACCAAACATTGATTCTACCAACATAAAAGAAGAAGGTTGAAATGGAACTATGAGGACAACTTGCCGCAGTTGCAACAGGTAATATAGTTCTTACATTTGTCTCTATTAGCATTATAATAGCTTCTGACTTGGTCCCTAACAGCTTGGAGATAATAGTACAGTCAATTGTGTAAATAATACAGGTTTTTAAAATGTGTCCAAATGTATAATTAAATGGATAATGTTACAGCTCCCCAACCCTTCCAAAGCCCACTGCCTAAGTGGTAGGCTTTTGAAATTTCATCTTAATACATGGTTACGTGATACACTGCTTTTATGGTCTGCTGGGTAAATGACTCTTGGTTTGAAAAGGGTCTAAATGCATATTTATACAGAAGAGTATAATGGTGTTCAAAGGGCTCGTAAGATCTCTCTAGTAAATACCATGAATTATATAAAAGCATCTATTTTGTATATATGAGGTATTGTAATGCTGAGTGCATATCAATACATATATCCTTCCCTCCCTAATAAACACAGATAGGTCTTACATCAAATTCTGCACAAAGATCAGAATTAAGCTAAAGCCAGCATGAAATCCTGTCTCTGAACTCCCTCTTCCAAGTTCAAAGTCTTGAAAAATTTTCAATGCTTTGCAGTTCCTAACAATGAAGAAAGCAAATGGGAGCCAGTGACCCCATGTCTGAAGCTGTGAGGGTGGGGAGGAGCTGTGAACAAAGCCAGCTCTTACCTTCACAATAGCAAAGACCATCCGAACCAGCCTCCTACTAACTCCATAGTTTCAAGGCCAGTGGGAAGCAGGATGAGGGAAGGATTGACTCCATAAATTTCCACTAATAGGGGATGAACCTTTTGAAGGGCTCATGGCCTATTGGGTTCTATCCACTCTCAACCTTAATAGACTCTGGTTCAAATTCTGGGGATTTTTTATTGGTATCCCATCTCTGTGACTCACTTGACCTCTCCCAGCTAAAAAAAAAATGGAAATACCTTACATTAATTTGGCTGTAGATATTTAATGATTAACCATGCTAACAGACCCAGGAAAGAAACAACGCTGAAGCAGCCACACATTTAATCACGATTGCTATTAAGAGTAAAGTAACAGAAATCAATTCCCAAATGTTTCTAGTCTGATTCTCTTTACCCCCAGAATAGCCAGGTAAATAAGTCCTTTGAAAAAAGACTCATGTCCTAATAATGCCAGATCTCTTTCAGCAATTAGAATATGGGGGTTGAAGATGATCTGTTTGGACAGTTTTGTTTGCTTCTTGAAATTACTGGTTGCTCATATGTACATTCTCCTCTTCATCATTTGCACAGTGCATCCAATGTTTGTACAGTTTCCACCCTCTGTTTGCTTCAGGCACGACTCATCACCCCTGTCTGCTCCTAGCTTCTACTTAGCTATCAAGGTGATTTACCTGAAACAATACTTGTCAGTCTTAGTCAAGGTCATCACCATAATGTCCTAATCAGTCGACCATCAGAGATTTCTATTACTCTATTATCTCATGGATGACCTCCACCAATCTCTCACATCATGGGTACACCACCTCATGGGAAATGGAGACTTTGTTCTCCTCAGAAAGCACATGTTCTCTGATTCTAGACATCTTAGGAAATATAGTCCTTTCTTTAGTAGGAAGTTTCAAGAAAGTATTAAATACCTGATCCTTAAGGTTTTCTTATATATCCCTCTAGTGTGGACTTGGTCTCAAACTTTCTATTCTTTTTTTCAATTGTCCCTTCCATTGAAGATAACTCCTAAGGTACACATACAACAAAACTTTGACCTCAGAATTTCCATTATGGCACCTAGTTACTGTTATTATAGTGAATTTACCCCAATTTTTCTAGTTTTCCATGACATTTCCCCAATTGTTCCTCAGTTATACCTTTCTCTGTATTACATATTGTTTTGTATGGATTTTTTGGATAGGATATGAATAGCCAGGTCCTATCAAACTACAAAGTATTATTTCTACTTTAAGGAAAAGGAAATTAGACACAGAGAACTTAGCTAACTTATGTCAGATGTAAAAGTAGTAATGATCATAACTGGGATTTGAATTCATTTCACTCCTGATTCCAAGTAAATCACAATTTCTACTTTACCACATTTCTTCCTCATCAAGTCACTTTAGATCTCTTCTCTGATTCTTAATTCTCATCAGCAAGATGGAGGGAATTGATTTGTTGATCTCTAAGGCCTCTTCTGGTTCTAAGTCATTTGGTCCATTTTATATGTCAGAAAAATCAGGGGGGCAAAGGTGAGGTGACTTGTGCACAGTTACATATCTGATTACTGCTAGAAGTCAGAAGGCCCAGACTTCAGTGAGTTTCAGGGGCAGCAACTTCATTTATGACCAGTTGCTAAATGATATGTCTTCTCTGTGAAAGTAAGTGTTGCAAACATCACCAGTCATCTTTTCTGTATTATTCACACTCTGTTGGCAAGGTCACCTTTAACATATGCATGGTATTTCTTGTGAGCCTCTTGTGGGGATTTAGGTAAGAGGGACTTCTATGCATTAAAATTTCATTCCCAGCCTTCATCTTCTCCTGCCAATTAGCCTTAGGCATCAGTTCCAGGCTGGCCTGGGGCTCTCTTCAAAGCCAACTAGGAAATATGGAAACATTTATGTTAAAAATGCTTTTGGCTTCATGAATGTCATGTCATTTTACTGTTTCTCTCGGCCTTCAGTTATTCCATAAGGTGCTGTGATTATGCTCAGAAGTAGTGCTGTCTAGAGAGGTCACAGAAGAGAAGTGCGAAAAGCCTTGGGCTAGGAATTAGGGTACCAAATTCTGGTCTCAGTGCTGCTACTAACTCACAGGAGTATCTCCTATTATGATGAATTTAAAAGTTTATAATGAATAACTCTGTAAATAGAGAAGGGAGAACACGATTGTCTCCTATCTTAAGATGGAAAGACAGAATGACTAGGGTTCAACAAGATAGGGAGAGAGACAGACAGAGACAGAGAGACAGAAAGAGAGAAGAGGAGAGGATAGGAGAGAGATAGATATATACATAAAGAGAGAGAAAGAGACAGAGAAACAGAGGAAGAGAGGGACAGAGAGGGAGAGACATAGAGAGAGAAAAAGAGAGAGAGAGAGAGAAAGAGAGAGAGAGAGAGAGAGAGAGAACAAATTAAGATTTATTTTTTACTTTTCCTATTCCAGCTTTGTGTGTCTCTCTGTAATGTGATTTGGCTAAACAAGTACTGAGGTCAAAGCCTTAGACACTTACCACGTATGTGAGTTCAGGCAAATCACTTAAACCACTATTAGTCTCAGTTCCTTCATCTGCAAAATGAGGATAATAATACCTACTTCATGTTGTTGCAGTGAAGATCAAATGAAATAATATATGTAAAGTTCTTTGCAAAACTATAAATGCTAGTTATTATCATAATTGTTATTATTATATTCCATTATAACCAGTCTTTAAAAGATAGGTAGGAATTGAAGGAGAAGAGGAGGGTCAAGCATGAGGGTGAAGAAAGGGATTTAAAGGGATGAAAGAACAAGGCATGTGTGATATACAGCAAGTAGTTTGGCTGGGGTACAGAATATGTGGAGGGCAATAGTGCACTGAATAGTAAGCTAAAAAGGTAAAGTGGTGCCAGATTGCAGAGGGCCCCAGTCCTGGGTAAATTAGCTTGAACTTTATTCAGTAGACTAATAGGGAGCCATTGAAGGTTCTTTAAGCAGAATATTATCATGAAAAGGTCTATGCATAGGAAGCATCATTATGACTCGTGTGTGTGTGTGTGTGTGTGTGTGTGTATGTGTGAGATGGGTTTGGATAGGAGAGGAAGTACATGTGGTAATTAGAAACTACCTTGACAGTCTAGAGTGAGGACAGCTCCTGAGGGCCTTATACAATAGTACATTAGAAATTGAGAGAAGGGGATGAATGAGAGAGATGTTTCTGAGAAAGATAGTCCAGTATACCTAACTAATTTTATATATGTGAGGGTGAAGAGTTAATAATAACACCAAAGTTTTGAACAAGGGAAATTCTAGTTCAATAAAGGTTCATTGAATTGTATGGAATGAATACTAGGTGAAATAATGGGATGGAACAAATAATGTGGTTTAATAAAGGGAAAAACTTTTTTTTAAGTAGGAGTTAGGAAATGTGTGTTATAGTCATGACTAAGTAACATTTGATACATAACCTTCAGTAATTCACCTAAATTCTCTGGCCATCAGCTTCCTTATCCATAAAATAATAGAAGATTTCTTAAGGTCATTTCTATTGTAATTTTTTAATGTTCTTTTACTTTCTTTTTCAAATCTTTTATTCACTATAAACTATCAGCAATAATAGGGTGTCAATAAGGATTGATAAAACATAGCCCAAAAATGGAGGTAGAGGGATAGGTAATGCGGATAAGCTAATGTCTTAGCCTACATTATTAGAGCAATAATGTGCAAAACAGGTGAGGAAGGAAGAAAATGGCTCCACTGTACTCTGTGTTGTCCAGATCACATGGGCAGTATTGTTTTTGGTTGTAGAAACTGAAATAAATTAATAAATAAATAAGTAAGTTGGAAGATAGCAGTAAAATTAACCAACAAGTGTGGCTGCCCACATTTCTCCTTTTAAAAAAAAAAGATGTTTTTTGTCTTCTTGTCTCTTGGATCACTGGTAATTGGAACCACAGAAGCTATATTTAAGGACTGACTTAAAAAGTGGAATAGATCTGTAGAAAGGTGAAGGGAGTACTGCCAGAAATTAAAATCATGCCATCCACCGATCAGTTGTAGGAACTGAGAAATTCTGAAGAACTTAAGGGGTCTATGAAGATTGACTTTAAATGTGGAAAGGATTGTCTCATAAAAGGAGTACTGAATTTATTCTACTAAGTCCCAGAGGGCAGAACCAGGACCCATTAATATAAATTACAGGGGGCAGATCTCAGCTCAATATTATAAATATACTATAAAATTAAGATAATAATAGCACCTCCCTCCCCAAATGGTTGCAAGGATCAAAAAAGATAATTGCAAATAGCTCAGCACCATGGCTGACACATAGTAAGTGTTTAATAAATGCCTGTTTCCTTCTTTGATATACTATATGTGGAAATGTGCACATGTAAATGTATGTATGTATGTAGTTGTGTGTACATACATATGCATATATATGTACATTCACACAAACACATATGGAAAGGTACCTACATGGTTTAGTGTTAGTGTGTGAGACTTAGAATCAAGAAGACCTGAGTTGCACTCCTGCCTCAGAAATTTACTAGCTGTGTGACCCTGGGCAAGTCACCTAACCTCTTTGGTTCTCAGTTTCCTTATCTGAAAATGGTGATAATAATAACACTTACTCTCTAGGGCTGTTGTACAAATTAAATGAGGTAGACAATGCAAGTGCTTTGCAAACTTTAAAGTTCTCCATAAAGGTGGTGTTGATATGATGAGTTTCTTAATAATGTGAGTTGTCCAGAAATGGAATTGGTTTCTGTAGTGGGCAATGAATGAACACCCTGTCACTGAAGTTATTCATGTACAGCTTAGATCACACACACACACATCCATCAGGAATGTGGTAGAGGGGATCCATTTGTTGTGAAATAGTTGGACTATATCACTGAGTTTCCTTTCAACTTCAAGATTCTCTGATTTTATGGCTCCTTCCATGTAAACAAAGGATCTCTGCCTGACATAGTTTACAAAGGGAAACTTACTTTTTTCAGTTAGAGTTAATGGTTGGATGCTATACACTGGCAAGCATTGCCATAACAAACTATCAACAATTACCAGTAATCCAAGAGACAAGAAGACAAAAAAAATGAAGAGAAATGTGGATAGCCACACTTATTATTGGTTAATTATACTGCTCTACTATGATTTATTTTTATTATATCATTATCATCATCATTATGCCCATTGTCCATTTCAAGTGTATTTTGTATTTCACTACACACTGGGACTCAAAGACCAAAGCTGCACCTTTAGCTCTCTCTAGTCTACAAGATCAGATCCCCTTTTAGGTCTGTCTTCCATTAAAAAAAAGAAAAGAAAAGGGCCTCACACCTGCTGAATTTCACAATAGTGGCAGGTGTACTCAAGGCCCAAGATAACCTAATCTTTACAAATTGCTCAGGACCAGGGAAAGCCGAGCTGGTGAAGGGAGGGTAAAGGGAGACACCTGCTACTTCCTTCTGTGAATCCTCAATCCCACCTCCTTTGGCTCCATCTCTGTGGTTTGAGAGGCTGCTGTTGACAACAGCATCCCAGCTGGCCTGTGGGTGGATGGCACCTTCACTCGACAGGTGCGTATACCCCGTCCCTTACACCACCCTAAGCAACATCAGAAGTTATCTTAGGTTTCCCATGTCTTTTCAGTTAATGACCAGAAACCGACTGCCACTTCTCCTCTGAGAAGCTTTGCAAGATGAAGACAACAAAGCCAGAGTATACACCCACTGTGCATGTGTTTGTGTGTATGAGTGTATTTTAAGCCTTTGGTTCCTCTATAAGGAAAGTCAGCATTCTCGCTCTCCTCAGTTTTATCATCCAAGTGCATTTGCAGGTGGTCTGATTTAAATAGATACCTACTCTCTCTCTGGAGGAAGGTTTTCTTCACAGACTTCCTGAATTCCACACCTGAAGACACAGAATCTCAGACTTAGAAGGAAGTACCTAACCAGAAATCCTAGGGCCATCAACATCCATGAGAAAATAATAATAACACTTATGTGGCAATTTATATGTCCTATTTATTTCATTGGATCCTTACAACAACTCCGTGAGACATGCTATTATTGTCCCATTTTACTGTTTAGGAAACTGTGGCTGAAATCCTCAAGTCCTCAGAGCAAAACAGGTGAAGTCACATAAGCAGTATCATGCAACTAGTAAGTGCCTGATGGAGAAACTCTATACTCAACTACTCGAACTCAATTCTAGCACTACACATGCACTACACTACCTAA
This sequence comes from Petaurus breviceps papuanus, assembly GCF_028583685.1. Taxonomy (NCBI): domain Eukaryota; kingdom Metazoa; phylum Chordata; class Mammalia; order Diprotodontia; family Petauridae; genus Petaurus; species Petaurus breviceps. The sequence goes on along the minus strand of NW_027187460.1, from coordinate 22,685,692 downwards.
CCTATGCCTGAAAGTCACAGGAAATGGGAAACCCACTTCCTCCTAAGCCCTCTTTCTCCACTTTGGGATTGTAAAGGCACATCTCTTTACAAAAAGCATAAATTTGCCCAACTGCAATTTTTTCTCATAATTCATCCTGTAGGGCTCAACCCTCTGGAGTCAAGTAGAACAAATTTAATTATTTGTCCACATAGTCAGCCTTTAAATTCTTAAAGAGGGTGATCTCTTTTCTACAGGTCAAGAAGTCTGGTTCCTAAGACAAATCAATTCCTGACGTGCAGTGAGTGATATCCAGCTGTCTCGATCACAATCTTGGATATTCTTGTCTGGCTCTGATTGTTTGGCAATTGCAAGCCCAAGCTCTCAGGATGGGAAACTGTTTGCAATGGTGGACAAAGCACTGGATGAAAAATCAGCATACTCAGGATTAAACATTTCCCAGATCTATTATCTTCCATAACTTTCTTTCTTTGCCTTTCAGACTCCAATTTCATGTCTGCAAAATTCAGGAGTTGCCTCAACTAGAGGACAATGATAATAATAATTAATAATAATAATAACTAGAATTTATGCCATGTTCTAAGGATTTCAAAGTACTTTACCTTTGACCTTTTGATCATCATGAAACAGGTGCTACTATTATACACATTTTATAGGTAAGGAAAATAGGACACAGAGAGTTTCAGTGGCTTCCTAGCATCACAGAGCTAGTGGCTGAGGTAAGATTTGAACTCAGCTTTTCTACACTCCAAGCCAAGAGCTCTATCTACTACACTACATGGTTATACTACTACAAATATACTCCAAGAAGACCAAAGAGAGAAACAAGGACTCAATATGTATCAACATAGTCATGGTGACTTTTTTAGTGGTAACATGAGCTGGAAACAAATGTCATGGCTGAAAATGGTAGCATATGAATATAATGCAATATTATTTTTTCACCTAGAAACTATAGATGTGAAGAATTCAAAGAAACTTCAGATAATTTGTGAAAAAAATGAGTGATTCATGAGAAAATATATGAAATGATGCAAAATTAAATTGGTAGAATCAAAAGAAGAATATACACAATGATACAAGCAGTCTAAATTGTTGTTTAGTCATTTTCAGTCATGTCCAATGCTTTGTGACTCCATTGGGGATTTTCTTGGCAAAGATACTGGAGTGGTTTGCCATTTCCTTCTCCACTTCATTTTATAGATGAAGACACTGAGGGGAACAGGATTAAGTGATTTGCACAGAATCACACAGCAATTAAATGTGTGAGTCTGGATTTGAATTCAGGTCTTCCTGACTCCAAGTCCAGTACTCTGTCTACTATGCCACCTAACTGCCCTATTGGAAGATCACTAAAAGGAAGCTAGTCTAAGTAACTATAAATGAATGAATGAAGCAACATAATTCATCAGTTGAGCACATCTCCCTTTTTTCTGGTAGAGACAGGGGATTATTGGGGCAGAATGTCATACATATTGTTAGACACAGTCTAATTGTATCTGTTTAATTAAAGACATTTGCTTAATTGATTTTTACCTTTCTTACACTAGGGAGCTCAATCTGGAGAGAGGAGGGAAATATTCCTAGAAACCATTGTGAGGTAAAACAAAAGGACACCAATCAAATAAACACAAATGAGTGATTAGATAAGTGCAGTATACCCTTCCAGCTCTAAGAATCAGTGAATGAATGGAATAACTTTGCACTTAGTATGAGTGACTCCTAATGAGTTTTCTCATTTCATTTTTATATTCAGACTTTAGAAAATGCCCTGTTTTATCTGCCATCTTTTCCCTAGAAGAATAACAGATACCAGAAGGAATCTGAGCATAACCATTCTGAAAGGAAGCTACCAATAAGCAAAAACTGAATGAATGAATGAATGAATGAATGAATGAATGAATGAATGAGAAAGGTAAAGATGTGATACAATGTATATATCTCTATAGATAGATATAGATATAGTTACAGACATAAATATAAAATTCTGGCTTTTGAATCAGTGGACCTAGGTTCAAATAGCATCTCTGTCATTTACTATCCTGAAGCAGTATAGTGGAATAGATAGGGCAGAGAACTTAAAGTCAGGAAGATCTGGATTCAACTTCTACTTCAGTCATTTTCTAGCTGTGTGAGCCTGGGCAACCCAAACAACTTCCTTAAGCCTCATTTTACTCATCTATAAAATAAGGTGCAAAGAAGGTACTGTTTGAAAACCTCAGCTTCCCTATCTGTAAAATGGAAACAATAATATAATGCCAAGGACAGTCTGGAGGTACATGCTTTGAAAAACTTAAAAAGTTTTACAGATCAGAGTTAGTTACTCTATTCTAGGTGATGGGGAAACTGTTGGTTGGCCTAGGGGATCTTTTAGATGCCTTGTAGATCCTAATCTACCAGGTAGGCAGCATGGTGGATAGAGTGCTGGGTCCCAGAGCAAGGAAGTCCCAAGGTCAAACTTCAAGTCAAATACTACTTGTGTGACTTTGGGAAAGTCACTTGACCTCTCTGTCTATCTCAAGGGGATCATAATAACACCTACCTCCTAAGATTGTTGTGAAGATCAAAAGAGATATTATTTGGAAAGCTCTTAGCCAGTGCCTAGCACATAGCAGGCATTTAATAAATGCTTGTTCCCTTCCTTCCTATGATTCTATGGTATACTATTGGGAAAATACACATGAACCTCAGTCAAAGTGGTTAAAAAAATGAGTGGCTCTAAAAAGAAAATAAATTAGTGCTTCCAAAATGCAAAGCATATACTTATAGAACTTACAAAGCTAAAAAAATCTTCCTTTTTTCCCTTGCTGAATATATTTTAAAGTAAAACAAATCCTCACTCAATAAAAGTTGTAATGATTTAGAAACTTCAGGGAATGGGCTATTCTGGATTTCTAAGATTACCAGATAGATGAAGGCATTTACTCTTTAGATGTGGAAACTTTGCAAATGCATTTTAATTAAGACCCTTTCTTAATTAAAACAGATTAGTAGTATAGTGGAGAGAGTGCAGGGCTTTAAGGCAAGTTACTTAACACTGTTTGACTCAGTTTCCCCATCTGTAAAATGAGCTGGAGAAGGAAATAGCAAACCACTCCAGAATCTTTGCCAAGAAAACCCCAAAAGGGGTTGGGAAGAGTTTGACTTTAGTGAAAAACAGTAAGAGAATTGATGATTGTTTTTCATTTGTGTTTTAAACAAAATGCTACATCACATTTGAAAGAACACTAGTGACAGAGTGGGAAGCCCTTGATTAAAGTACTGGCATTGATGCTTCCCAGTTTTGTGATTGACGACCTTACTTAACCTCGCTATTCTCAGCTGTATAATCTGTACACAGGAACAATAATATTCACAACTCCAAAGGAGGTTATGAGGAACGCATTTTCAAAAAGTTAATGAGCTATAGAAATGAGAGTTACTAGAATTATTCTTGATGAATCAGTGGCGTGATTTTGAAATTGTTTTGGAGGATGTTGATGAATGCAATTCTAAATGCTGGTGCAGACAGATGCAGAGGATAAAAGAAATAGGGGTGACCTAAACTATGCCCTTGGAATTGGTGTTTTGCAAAAAGTCACTAAGAGCTTGCTTTTTGAATCCTTCATCTCTCGTATAAAATAGATAATCTTTCAGATGAGTCCTAGACTTGTCTTCTTGTACTTTACCCTGCTATTTTTCTCCCTACCCCAATCTCATGTCACACTGGTCACATCAATATGACAAATGTGTTATGATATACGACACTGTCAGCACTCGGAATCCACTAGGGTATAATGGCACGAACCCTGGACAGAAATCCGAAAACCCAGACTCACATCTCAGCTCTGCCATTTACTTTGTGAGCCTGTTTTTTTTTATCTGTGGAATTGGGGGTGATAATACTTGCCCTACTTAGGACATATGGTAGTTGTAAAATTGAAGGAGATAATATTTGTAAAATTTTATGTAACTGTCATTTTTCATTCAGTTCTAACCAGGCCCGTGGAAGCTTTGGCCATAGGTAAGTCATATAACTTCTCAAAGCCTCAGTTTTTTTCATCTGCCAAATGGGAATAATAATACCTAGTTCAAATTGTTATCATGGGGAAAGAGCTTTGTAAACCTTAAGATGTCATAGAAATGTGAATTACGGTTATGAGAAAAGAAGACAAATTATAGGCAGGCATATTATTCAGAGTAGCTAATAATAACAAAGAAATATATCTTGAGCTGAGAGACTTGGGGATTTAAACCTGTCTACATAGATTCAGTGAGGCCCAGACTGTGGAATCTAATACTCCTTTTGGATTTTCCATAGATTAATTTACATAGTCTTACATCTCAACCCTTGGGATCAAGAGTGACATCTTGTTTACTCCTTTTCCTTCTCAGAGGTCCTATTAGTTCATTAAAGTTTCTCAGCCTTCAAGGTTCTCAGTTACAGCACTTGGGATGAGTGGTCATTAAGATTTTATGAACAGGTGGTAGAGTACAGAGATAATGTCTTGGAGTTTGCCCAAAAGAAACTAGAGTTCAATAGCTCCCATAGTAGCAGCCATACTTTCCTTTCCTTCAAAGGCTGCAGAGGTGAAGTGTGATCCTACAGAACAAACAAAGGAAGAAAAAGGGAAACAAGACTTTATATTTAAACATATACCACTCTTGGAAGGAAGCAAGCATTTGGTAGGTGCCTCCTGTGTGTCAGGCACTATGCTAAGCACTTTACAAACATCTGATTTGATTCTCACAACAGCTCTAGGAGACAGATGCCACTGTATCTTCATTTTACATTTGGGGAAACTGAGGCAAGTGTCGTTTAAATGACTTCACCAGGACCACACAGCTCAGAAATGTCTGAGGCCAAATTTAAATCAAGTCTTCCTCATTCCAAGCCCATCACTGTATCCACTGGACCACTTAGCAGCCTCTTAGCCCCACTAAAGGAAGGTGAGCAATGGCAAAGGATCATTTTTAAAGATGGTCTGCAAAATACAAATGGTATTTTCACCAACCAAATATGAAATGTGGTAGTATTCCTGGAGCAAAGAAAAACATCCCTTTGATATATAACAAAAATGAATGAATTAGGGGCGGCCAGGTAGCACAGCGAGTAAGAGCACCGGCTCCAGTATAAGGATGACCTGGATCGAATCCGGGCTCAGATACTCAGCACCACACCCAGAAATAATTGGCCATGTAACCTTGAGCAAGTTACTTAACCCCGATTGCTTTAAAAAAAATGAATGAAAGAATGAATGAACGAAACCATTAATCTGCAACAAAATCTTGTCCTGGTCCTCAGTAAAACTGTGAATATTTTCAGGTTTCTTTTCTTCTCCCCCTTTCTGTGTCCTACATCCACTGATGATCCTCTCTATGCAATAACCCAGGACCTTAGGGCTCTTTTCTCATAGCCCATAGGACCTTACTCTCACCAGGGGTATACTATAATTTGGACCTATGGCACCTCTCCTTTGAGAATTTTGCTTGGTACAGCTAAATTAATTCACACCCAAGGCCTTCTACAATCTTGGTAATACTTCTCAAAATTTCTCTTATATTATTACTTATTAGGCACTAATTACAATTACTGCTTGTTTCCCTGGATGAAGTGGCCTTTCTTTCTTTTGGATAATTGATTGGATCACTTTATAGCTCTCTTTTTCCATTTACAGTGATGAACTTGTATTTTGATTATTTATACATGTTAGACAAGTATAAATTCTCTCTTCTGGTTCTACTTCCTCTCCAGATTTGACCCTCTCTTCACTAGCTGCCTTCCCAACCTGATCAAATATCTGCCCTGCAGAGCCCCTTCTCCTGTACTGGCAAATCTCTAACCCTAACCACTACCTTATGAGGGGCCCCAGCCATGCTCAGTTCACTTCCTGCTCAAGTTCCTCTTGAAATTTCTTCATTTCTTCATCAGATGCCATGCCCCACCTTTCCACCATCCCTTCCCTTCAACCATTCTTTTTTTCTTTTTTTTTATTAGATCAATTTCTTTACTTTATATTTTAGTAATCTCTCCATTGATTTTCAAGATTTCCATTTTGATGTCTAATTTGGGATTTTTTTTTCTTTATCAAGATTTTTTTTAATTTGTGTGCCCAGTTCATTTATCTCTCTCTTTTTTCCATTTTTGAAGTGCTTTATTAACTTCTGATTTACATCATTCATTTCTGCCAGATTTTGAGTTAAAAATTTTCTCCCCGTTTCTCCCCTACCCACTGCCCCAAAATAGCAGGCCCACAAGATATCCCCTCCTCCAATCTACTCTCTCCCATTTCTTCTCCCATACCCCCTTCAACTTTTCCAGTAGGGTATGGTGGATCTCTATGCCCCAGGGCCTGTATATCTTATTTCCCAATTACATGTAAAATAGTATTGATTATATATATATATATATTTCTTTTAAACATTTGATTTTAAAATGTTGAATTCCAGATTCATTCCCTTCCTCCCTTCTCACACACCCTTACTGGGAAGATAAGCAATTCAGTAAAGGTTGCACATGTGTAGCTAATGCAAAACATTATCATGGTAGATATATTGTAAAAGACTGACTGTATTTCACTCCCTCCTATCCCACATCCCACTTGTTCTGTTCTCTACTTTGATCCCGTCCCTTTTTAAAAGTGGATGCTTCCAACTTCCCTCCCACCACCCCATACTCCCTTCCATCATCCCCGTCCTCATACCTTTCCCCCCTAATCTCCTGTAGGGAGAGATACCTTATTTAGTGTGTATGTCATTCCCTCCCCGAGCCAAATTCAATGAGAATAAGGTTGACACATTCCCTTTTGCCTTCCTATTCATCCCCTCCATTGTAACCATTTTCCTTTGCCTCTTCTATATGAGATAGTTTACCCCATTCTCTCTCCCCATCTCATCTTATTATATTGCTCTCTCACCTCTTAATTTCACATTTTAAGTATTATCCCTTCCTATTAAATTGATTCTGTGCCCTCTATCTATGTATACTTGTAAACATATGTACACATTCACATATGTATTCATATGCCTGTAACACACTCCGATAAAGACGTGTATGTGTGTATGTATATATATAATATATTTATATTATATAATATATATATATCCCTTTCAACTATTTTCATACTGAGAAAAGTTTCATCAGTTACGTTTATCATATTTCCATGTTGGAATGTTAATAGTGCAACTATGATAAGTTCCTTATGATTTCTTTTCCTTGTTTAACTTCTCATATTTCTCTTGCTTCTTGTATCTGAATGTCAAATTTTCTATTCAACTCTGGTTTTTCATCAGGAATGCTTGAAAGTCCTCTATTCCACTGAATGACCATATTTTCCCCTGAAACATGATACTCAGTTTTGCTGGGTGGGTTATTCTTGGTTTTAATTCCACCTCCTTTGACCTCCAGAATATCACATCCCAAGCCCTTCGATCCCTCAATGTAGAAGCTGCCAGATCCTGAGTTATCCTGACTGTGTTTCAACAATATTCAAATTGTATCTTCCTGGCTGCTTGTAATATTCTCTCCTTGATCTGGGAATTTCAGAACCTGGTTATAATATTCCTAGGAATTTTCTTTTGGGGATCTTTTTCAGGGGGTGATCAGTGGATTCTTTCTTTTTATTTTTAATTTTTTTAATTAATTTGTTTGGTTACTTTTAATTTACAGGATTCAATTCTACAATTACTTGAGTTTCACATTTTGTTCCTCTCCCTCCTCTCCCCTCCATGGCTAGATATAGTCAGGTAGAGGATCTGTAAATACTCTCACAGTATACATTAGTCAGGTTATACAGACAGATTGTATCAGATGGAATGAAAAATGGTAAAGAGGACATAAAACCAAACAGGAAAAGGAAAAAGATCAGCTATTTTGCTTCCATCTGGATATAAACTCAGTTCTTTCTCTGGATGCACACATTTCTCTCCATCATGAGTTTTTTGGGATGGACTTCTATCACTGCATTGCTAAGGAGAGTCCAGTGTATCAAAGTTGGTCATCACACATATGTTGTGTCTATAATTGTGTACAAATTTCTCCTGGTTCTACTCTTCTCACTCAGCATCAGTTCGTATAAGCCTCTCCAGGTAAATATGAAGTCCATCTGCTCCTCATTTCTTATAGCACAATAGTATTCCATAACAAGCATATACCACAAGTTGTTCAGCCATTCCCTAATTGATGGGCACCGCCTTGATTTCCAGTTCTTTGCCACCCCAAAAAGAGCTGCTACAAATATTTTTGTACATATGGGTCTTCCCCCCACTTCTATGATCTCTTTGGGATATTACCCTAGGAGTGGTATTGCTGGGTCAAAGGATATGAAAGTATTTATAGCCCTTTGGGAATAATTACAGATTGCTCTCCAGAAAGGCTGGATCAGTTCACAACTCCACCAGCAATGCATTAGTGTTCCAATTTGCCCACATGCTCTCCATAATTTGTTATCTTCCTGATTTGTCATCTTAGCCAATCTGACTGGTGAGATGTGGTACCTCAGGGTTCTTCTGATTTGCATTTCTCTAATCAATGGTGATTTAGAGCATTTCTTCATGTGCTTATAGATATCTTTAATTTCTTTCTCTGAAAATTGCCTGTTCATATCCTTTGACCATTTATCAATTGGGGAATGCCTTATATTTTTATAAATTTGACTCAGTTCTCTGTATATTTTAGAAATGAGTTCTTTGTTAGAGACATAGGTTGTAAAGATTCTTTCCCAATTTCCCACCTCCCTCTTAATCTTGGTTACATTGGCTTTGTTTGTACAGAAGCTTTTCAATTTCATGTAGTCAAAATTATCCATTTTATATTTTATAATGTTCTCTAATTCTTGTTTAGTCATAAAGTCTTTCCTTCTCCACAAATTTGACAGGTAAACTATTCCTTGTTTTCTGAGACTGATTACAGTATCAACCTTTATACCTAGACCATGTACACATTTAGACTTGATTTTGGTATATGGTGTTAGATAATGGTCTATGCTCAGTTTCTGCCATACTATATTACAGTTTTTCCAGCAGTTTTTGTCAAATAATGAGTTCTTATCCCAAAAACTAGGGTCTTGGGGTTTATCAAACAATAGATTACTATAGTCATTGAGTTCTGAATCTCGTGTGCCTAATCTATTCCATTGATCCATTCCGCTATTCCTCAGCCAGTACCAAGTAGTTTTGATGACTGCTGCTTTATAATACAGATTAAAATCTGGTATAGCTAGTCCACCTTCCCTACCAATTTTTTTTTCATTAATTCCCTTGATATTCTGGACCGTTTATTTTTCCAAATGAATTTTGTTACTATTTTTTCTAGCTCTATAAAGTAGTTTTTGGGTAAATTAATTGGTATTCCACTAAATATATAATTTAATTTAGATAAAATTGTCATTTTTATTATATTAGCTTGACCCAGCCATGAGCAATTGATATTTTTCCAATTAGTTAGACCTGACTTTATTTTTGTGAAAAGTGTTTTGTAGTTGTGGTCATATAGGTCCTGAGTTTGTTTTGGCTGGTAGATTCCCAAATATTTTATAATGTCTACAGTAACTTTAAATGGGATTTCTCTCTCTATCTCTTGCTATTGAATTCATTGGAAATATATAGGAATGCCAAGGATTTATGTGGGTTTATTTTATATCCTGCAACTTTGCCAAATTTATTTATTTTCTCAAGTTGTTTTTTTTTTTACTTCATTCTCTAGGATTCTCTAAGTATATCATCATATTATCTGCAAAGAGTGATAACTTAGTCTCTTTTTTGCCTAATTTGATTCCTTTGATTTCTCTTCTCTAATTGCTAATGCTAACATTTCTAGTACCAGATTGAATAAGAGGGGTGATAGTGGACACACTTGCTTCACCCCTGATCTTATGGGAAATGCTTCTAGCTTCTCCCCATTACATATAATACTTGCTGATGGTGTTAAATAGATGCTACCTATTATTTTAAGGAAGGTTCCATTTATTCCTATACTTTCTAATGTTTTTAATAGGAATGGATGTTGTATTTTGTCAAAAGCCTTTTCTGCATCTATTGAGATGATCATGTGGTTTCTGCTAGATTTATTGTTGATATGATCAATTATAATGATGGTTTTCCTAATATTAAACCATCCTTGCATACCTAATCGAAGTGTATTATTCTTGAGATAAGTTGATGTAGTCTTTTTGCTAGTATTTTATTTAGAATTTTTTCATCTTTATTCATGAGGGAGATTGATCTATAATTTTCTTTCTCTGTTTTATCTCTTCCTGATTTAGGTATCAGTACCATATTTGTGTCATAAAAAGAATTTGGTAGGGCTCCTTCTTCACTAATTTTCCCAAATATTTTGTAGAGTATTGGAATCAATTGTTCTTTAAATGTTTGATAGAATTCACTAGTAAATCCATCTGGCCCTTGAGATTTTTTCCTAGGGAGTTGACTGTTGGCTTGTTCAATTTCTTCTTCTGAGATGGGGTTATTTAAGTAATTTACTCCCTCTTCAGTTAATCTGGGCAAATTGTGTTTTTGTAAATATTCATCCATTTCCCTAAGATTGTCAAATTTATGTGCATACAATTGGGAAAAATAATTCCTAATTATTGTTTTGATTTCCTCTTCATTGGAGGTAGATTCACCCTTTTCATTTTTGATACTCATAATTTGGTTTTTCTTCTTTCTTTTTTTTTATCATATTGAATAAGGGTCTATCAATTTTGTTGGGTTTTTTTTTCATAAAACCAGCTCTTAGTTTTATTTATTAATTCAATATTTTTCTTAATTTCAATTTTATTAATCTCTCCTTTGGTTTTCAATATTTCTAATTTAGTATTTAATTGGGGATTTTGAATTTGTTCTTTTTCTAGGTTTTTCAATTGGATGCCCAATTCGTTGAGCTCCCTTTTCTCTAATTTAATCATCTATGCACTCAGGGATATAAAATTTCCCAATTTCCCCTAAGAACTACCTTTAATGCATCCCACAAATTTTGGTATGTTGTCTCATTATCATTCTCTTGAATGAAAGTACTGATTGTTTCTATAATTTCTTGTTTAACTCACTCATTCTTTAAGATTAAATTGTTTAATGTTCAATTAGTTTTTAGTATGTCTTTCCATGGCCCTTTATTGTTTTTATTGCATCATGATCTGAAAGGATGCATTTAATATTTCTGCCTTACTGCATAGAATTTGAGGCTTTTATGCCCTAGAACATAGTCATTTTTTGATTATGTACCATGAACCGTTGAGAAGAAAGTATATTCCTTTTTATACCCATCTAGTTTTCTCCAGAGATCTATCATACCTATCCTCTCTAAAATCCTGTTTACCTCCTTAACTTCTTTCTTGTTTATTTTGAGGTTGGCTTTATCAAGTTTAGAGAGGGGGAGATTAAAGTCTCCCACTAGTATAGTTTTGCTATCTATTTCTTCCTCTAATTCCTTTACCTTCTTCTCAAGGAATTTGGATGCTATATCACTTGATGCATATATGTTAAGTAATGATATTGCTTCATTCTCGATGGTGCCTTTTAACAGGATATAGTTTTCTTCCTTATCTCTTTTAATTAGGTCAATTTTCGCTTTTGCTTTATCTGAGATAAGGATTGCTACCACTGCTCTTTTTATTTTAGCTGAGGCATGATATATTTTACTCCAGGCTTTTACCTTTACTCTGTGTGTATCCCTCTGTTTCAGATGTGTTTCTGGTAAACAGCATATTGTAGGATTGTGATTTCTAATCCATTCTGCTATCCTTCTCTGTTTTATGGGAGAGTTCATTTCAGTCACATTTACAGTTAGGATTGTTATCTGTTTCTTTCCCTCCATCCTATTCCTGCCCCTGTTAATGCTCATATTTCCCCCCCTTCTCCCTTTCTCCCCTTAATAGTTTTCCTTTTGACCACCACCTCCCTCAGTACTCCCTTATCAGCCTCCCTCCCTTTTCCTCCCCTTTCCCCTTACTTCTTCCCTCCCTACTAACCACCCCCCCCCTTTTCGTAGCCCTTTGCCCCTCTTACTGCCTGTAGGACATTTTTATACTTAATGAAGTATGTTATTTCTTCTTCACACCAAGAGTAACAGGAACAAATCTCATGCAAAGTTCCTCTCCCTCCCTTCTTTCCCTCTAAAATGATACTTTTTGCGTTTCTTCTCCATAGAGTCCTATGCTTAACTGGTTGTTATTCCCTCCTTACACCAGAAGCAATGAGTGAAAATCTCATATATTTCTCATCTCCCTCCCTTCTCTTCCTCTGCTATACCATTTTTATGCCGCTTCGAGTAGCATAATTTACCCTTTTCCACTTCATTCATTACCTTTCTTTCATTGCAGTCCCTTTGTAGCCCTTAATAAGATATTTTTAAATCATCATTTTGTGTATTTTATACTCATACCCTCTACTTTTCTATAACCAGTTTGCTCTTATCAAATAGCAAGGTGTGTGTGTGTGTGTGTGTGTTTTTTCCTTGTTTACCTTTCTACGTCCCTCTTGCATCTCATAATTGGAGGTTGAATTTTCCATTGAGTTCTGGCTTTTTTATCAGGAAGTTCTGAAACTCTGATATATTGTTGAATGACCATCTCTTTACTTGAAAGAATATGCTCAGTCTCTCTGGGTATGTGATCCTTGGTTGTAACCCAAGTTCTTTTGCCTTCCAGAAAATTGTATTCCACTGCCTTCGATCTTTCAGGGTAGAGGCTGCCAAATCCTGTGCAATCCTCACTGTGGACCCTTGATATTTGAATTGTTTCTTTCTGGCTGCTTGAAGTATTTTCCCTTTTATGTGGTAGTTCTGGAGTTTGGCCACAACATTTTGAGGACTTTTTGGTTTGGGATCTCTTTCAGCAGGTGTCCAGTGGATTCTCTCAATTTCTATTTTACCCTAAGGTTCTAGTATCTCAGGGCAGTTTTCCTTAATGAGCTCTTGGAGAATGTTGTCCAGGCTCATTTTTTCATCATGATTTTCTGGTAGGCCTATGATTCTCAGATTATCTGTCCTGGATCTGTTTTCCAGGTCAGTTATTTTTTTCGTTAAGGTATTTTACCTTTTTTTCTAATTTTTCATTCTTCTTGTTTTGTTTGACTAATTCTTGGTTCCTCATAGAGTTATTTGTTTCAATTTGGTTGATTCTAGTTTTTGGCAAATCATTTTCCTTGGTTAATTTTTGGAGCTCATTTTTCATATCGTACACTTTTCTTTTTAGAGAGATGTTTTCCTCATTATAATGTTTTTCTGATCCTGCTATTTTGGTTTTGAGAGAATTATTCATTTCTTCTTCTATCTCTCTCATTCAGTTTTCAAAGTTCCTTTTGATCTCATCTGAGAGAGCCTTCTGTGCTTGGGACCCATTCCCTGTTGATGTTTCATCTGTGGGTGTGGAGTCCACATTGTCTCCCTCTGAGTTTGGTTCCTCCCTCTGAGGATAGTAGGACTCCAGAGTCTTTGTCTTTGTAGTCTGCTTTCTACCCATTTTGAGGCAGGGCCTTAGCCATGCCCTTCCTCTAGGGATTCCAAGCCTTTACTGTAGAGGGTTTTGCCCTGGGGCAATAGTTATTATGTTCTCAGGGGGGGGGGGAGGTTGGAGCAGGTGAGGTTCACTCTGTCATCCTGGTCTTAGGAGGTCCTGATAGGGGCTTTTTTTTTTAATTTCTGGGCTATGAAGTGTATTTGCTGTCCAGGACAGGGGCCCCTGTATTTAGTTCTTACCTTGCTCTTTCCAGTCCCAGCCCTTTGGTGCTAGGCCTGGTAGTGGCCCTTGTGGTTGGTGTGGTGGCTTGTCCTCTGAGTTGATCAGGCCCCTTCCAGGCCTGCCTCTTCTGGCCTTGCCTTCTTGGCCTTCCTCTGCGTCTGCCAGCCACACCTTCCAGGCCTGCCTCTGTGTCTGACGGCTGGTGGATTCTTTCAACCCCTATTTTGCCCTCTGGTTCTAAAACATCAGGGCAGTTTTCCTTGAGAATTTCTTGGAGGATGATTTCTAGGCTCTTGCTTTGATCATGGCTTTCAGGTAGTCCAATAATTTTTAAATTATCTCTCCTGGATCTATTTTCCAGGTCAGAGGTTTTTCCAATGAGATATTTCACATTGTCTTCTATTCTTTCATTTGTTTGGATCTGTTTTACAGCATCTTGATTTCTCATGAAGTCATTAGCTTCCATTTGCTCCAATCTAATTCTGAAGGAATGATTCTCCTCAGTGAGCTTTTAAGATTCTTCTTCCATCTGGTAAAGTTGGCTATTCATGGCATTCTTCTCCTCATTGCCTTTTTGAGCCTCTTTTGCCATCCGAGTTAGTCTGTTTTTTAGGCGTTATTTTCCTCAGTCACACTGTTGACTCTCATTTCATAATTTTCTTGCATCATTCTCATTTCTCTTCCCAGTTTTTCCTTCACTTCTCTTATCTGCTTCTTAAGGTCCTCTATGGCCTGTAACCAGTTCATATTTTTCTTGGAAGCTTTTGGTTCAGGATTTCTGACTTCACTGTCTCCCTCCAGTTCCATTCTTTGTTCCTTTTTGTCCCCAAAATTGGAGTCTAATGTTGGATTGCTTTGCATGATTTGCTTCCTTTGCCTGGTCATATTGCCCCTCAGTCACTTGACCCCTGGACTTTTTGCCTCAGTAGTTCTCTACCACCAGATGGGGGAGCTTTGTTCCAAATGCTGGGGGTTTCTCAGCTGCTGGAGGTATTAGTTGGGTGCCTTCTCTGAAGCATCCATAGGCTCTGGCAAGCTGGTCACACACCCCAGGACCTCCACCCTAGATCTCAATCAAGATCCAAGTAGGTTAAAGCAAGAGAGATTACCCCTCATACTGGTCACTTGGTCCCCTTACACTCTGCAGGCCAGGAGATGAAGCTGCCACATTGTGGTGGCTGGCCCTCACCCCTCGGTGGCTTCTCACCCTGAGGGCAAAAGCTGATATACTCCTAATTACTGGGTCCCAAAGTCCACACTGCACTGACCTTTCACTTTGTCCTTGAGCATCTATGTGTTGATAATTCTGGATCTTCACAGCTGTTAATGATCTGGAGTCCCTCCAGCTGGAGGGTGGTCAGGCCCGCCCTGGGACTAAACCTTTTTGGTAGATCTGAGCTTGGCTCTCAGAGTGCTGTGCTGGCTGATTTCTGCCAGCCTGCTGGGCTGTCCTCAGAGAGGTTAACTTCTCTGTGTCCTTTTGTGGGTTCTGTAGCTCCAATGTTTTTCAGAGTCCCCTTTTACATAGATTGGAGGTGGTAGCAGCCGAAGCCTTGTGGAGGTCCTTTTTCTACCCTACCATCTTGATTCCACCCCCCAATCTCCTTTTTCAATGTTGCCTCTTCCATTCCCCCCAAGCCCAATTAGAATGTAAGCTCCTTAAGGGTAGTTGTTTACTTAGGTGTGTGTCTCTAGGGCTTCATACAATCTCTGACACATAGTAAGTGCTTAATAATAAATCTTTAACTACCTAGCTATTTTCAGGTCAAGTACTATTTTATTTATGTTTTTGAATATACAGCCACTAGGCCATCTAAATGGCACAGTGGGTAGATGACTAGGCTCCAGATCATGAAGACTCCTCTTTCTGGTTCCAAATCTGGCCTCAGACACTTACTAGCTGTGTGATCCTGGGCAAGTCACTTAACACTGCTTGCCTCCGTTTCCTCATCTGTAAAAATGAGCTGGAGAATGAAATGGAAAACGACTCTAGTATCTTTGCCAAGAAAAACTCAAACAGAGGCATTGAGTCAGCCCTGACTGAAAGGAGTGAACAGCAACAAATATCCCATACCTAGTACTGTACCTAAAATTTAGTAAGCTTTTAATAAATAATTGTGGTATGTTGAATGGAATTAAAAACTATCTTCTTTATTAAGCTATAAGCAACTTGAGCATTGGAATCATTACTTATTCATATATCTGGGCCCATAAGTCATATTACCCCTTTATCCCAATAGATTACTAAAGGACTAGGTGCTTTGCATAATTATTAGTATGATTATACTAAATAGAATCAATCCCATAGGTATGAATTTCTAAAAGTGGAATTTAAGTCATTGTAAAAGGACTATTTGGGCAGCTAGGTGGTAGAGTGGACAGAGTGCCAGGCCTGGAGTCAGGAAGGCCTAATTCAAATCTAGCCTCAGACATTTAATAGCTATGTGACCCTGGGCATGACACTTAATTCTCTTTTTCTCAGTTTTCTTTGCTTTTTTTTTTGGAGGGGGGAAGGTAGGGCAATTGGGGTTGTGACTTGCCCAAAGTCACACTGCTAGTTTTTTGTGTTAAGTGTCTAAGGTCAGATTTGAACTCAGGTCCTCCCAGCTCCAGGGCCGATGCTCTATTCACTGCATCACTTAGTCGCCCCCCTCAGTTTTCTTATCTGTATCATGAACTAGAGAAGGAAATGGCAAACCAATTTTTTTTGCCGAGAAAACTCCAAATAGGGTCACAAAGAGTCAGACAAGACTGAAAACAACTGAATAATAAAAAGTTAAAAAGGTTTCTATTTGGGGTCCAGGAAACCAATCCTAAATTCATTCCAATTATTCTACCTCTGTAACATATAATCTTACTTAAATAGCCTGCTTTATGCCTCCAGCATTAAAAAGTCAAGTCCCCATATACATTTTCTCTATTTTTTAAATCATTTATTAAATGCCTACTGTGTATCAGGTAATCTACTGAACTCATTACTATTATTATCTCATTTGATTCTCAGAATAACTCTATGATCCTCATTTTATACTTGAGGAAACTGAGGCAGTCAGAGGTTAAGTGACTTGCCCAGAGTCACACAGTTAGTAAGTATCCAAGGCTAGATCTGATCATATGTGTTCCTTATTCCATGCCCAATATTCTTGCAGCTGTGCCATCTAATTATCTTCAAAATCATTTAGAATCACAGGGTAGAAAAACTGGATAGGACCTCAGAGTTATTTAATCCAAGCACAGCTGATCAGAAATGTTCTCCACCATACAATAAGAGCAAATATATAAAGCATTTGAAAGAATTATTTAATCTGATCCTCAGAACAGAATTAAGTAAATGCTATGATTATTAGTGCTTCTCTATTTTACAAATGAAGAAAGTGACATGCAGAAAGTCTAAGAGACTGGCCCATTCTCTCTCAATTATCAAGAGGCAGAGGTAAGATTCAAACCCTGGTTCACCACACTCCCACTTCAGTTCTCCTACCCCAATGCCATATAATGTCTGAATCCCTGGCAAAGGATCACGCTGTTTCTCCCCAGCTGCCAATGTCTCCATAGGGCTGTTATTGACAACATAAACTTGGACTCAGATGAAATGGAGAGCAGGAAATTGCTCTTGTCTCAGCTTCCCTCCAAAATAATGATCTCTGAAAGCCTGCCGGCTCTCAGTTGTCTCTCATTTTAAGGTTAATGCCAGCTGAGAAGCTTCCATTAGTGGCTTGTGAATTTCTAGACATACAACTTTAATTAAGCCACCAGAAAGTAACACTTAGACCTCAGAGCTTCAAGTACCACAGTGAAGGCAAGATATTAAAGTCTGTTAGAGGCTCTGGGTTATTCTTGGAAAAGGTGGCAAAGAAGTCATTGTAAGAAGCCCTCTGGTGACCTCTCAGCTTTGCAGCAAACTGGCCCTGTGTCTGTCCCGAAGGGAATGTTTAGCCAAGATGATTATGGTGCTGAAGCAAATGGGCTTCAATCAAGATGGCCCCAGGGACCCTATAGGTGGATTTCTTCAAGACCAACTGTAACATTTTGGCCTAAAAGGTCATTCTACTGTCTGTAAGTTCCAATATAATTTTTTTAAGTTAACAATTACCATAGCTGATACCTCACCAATTAAAAAATAAAATAGGGGTGGCTAGGTAGCACAGTGAATAGAGCACCAGCCCTGGAGTCAGGAGGACCTGAGTTCAAATCCAGCCTCAGACATTTGATCACATGCTAGCTAGCTAGATAGATAGACAGACAGACAGACAACAGACAGACAGACAGACAGACAGACAGACAGACAGACAGATAGATAGATAGATAGATAGATAGATAGATAGATAGATAGATAGATGTGAAAAAAGATAAAAGGTAGAAAACAATAGGAAAGGAAAAATAATAAAGCTCATTTGCACTTAGTCTCTCCCCTTTTCAGAAAACTAGGCAGATATTTGAAAAAGGCTGGTTCCCAGAGCCAAAGGCACTGTTAAGCTTTTGTGTCTTTGGGGTATTCAGAATGCAACAAGTAAAGGGTAAGAACACTATTTCCCCTAAGAATTTATTAACCCTTTAGAGAATGGCAAACACCATGAGTCCTCTAGATTGGGGGAATAGAACAAGAGAGAAAGAAAATCTTTGGAAAAAGCCGTGAACTCAACTTTACCACCACAAACTAGCTGTGTGACTTTACACAAGTAACTCCACTTATCTGTGTCTCAGT
>NW_027187460.1:22628495-22667322 GCF_028583685.1 Petaurus breviceps papuanus | reverse complement strand
CATCTGTGACAAATGTTTGGTGATAGACGGGTACCTATTAGCTGTGTAACCTTTAACCAGGCACTTAAACTCTCTGATCATCACTTTCCTTATCCATAAAATGAGGATTTTAACCTTACAGGGTTCTTGTGAGAATTAAGGAGATAATATGAATAAAGCATTTTACAAACCTTAACGTGTTATATAATTGTCAATCTGACATATATAAGTATATACAGGATTATACAAAATTAAACAAAGGTAATACAAAGATGATTGGGGAAGGAGGGCACAAGCAACTGAGTGGGGTTAATCACAAAAGGTTTCATATACAGGGTGGTCACTATGCTGTGTTTTGAATGAAACACGGTATTCTAAAAGATAAGAGAGAGTGGATTTCAGGCGTTGAGCACAGGCAGAAGAACAGTCCAGAGATGGGAGATGTACTGTCCTGCACTGGGTATAGGAAATATGCCAAAATGACTGGGTCATATAGTTCATGGAAGGGACTAAATTCAGTCCAATAAGCATTTATTAAGCAACTGCCCAGTGAGGTTAAGTGCATAGAGCCTGGTCCTGGGGTCAAGAAGGCCTGAATTCAAATCCCACCTCTGACACTCACATATCTATGTGATCCTAAGCAAATCATTTAACTTATGTTTGCCTTAATCCTCTGGAGAAGGAAATGGCAAACTACTCTATTGTCTTTGCCAAGAAAATCCCATACCAAGTCAGGAAGAATCGGATTAAGAATGAATTACAATAAGCACCTACTGTGTGCCAGGTACTATACTAAGTTCTGGGGATACAATTAATGAAAAGAAAGTCCCTGCCGTCAAAGAATTTACCGTCTAATCTAATCTAATTACGAGAGAAGCATGTAAAATTGAGGAGGTCCTAAGCAGCTTTATTTATCAAACAGAAGATTTTATGCTAGAGGTAGTAGAAAGCCACTGGGGTTTCCTATAGTTAAGGGAGAGGAGTGCCATGATCAGGTCTGTGCATTAGGAAAATTGCTTCAGTAAGTGTGTGAAAAATGGACTTGAATAGGAGAAGAGAAGGCAAGGATACCGAATAGGAGTCTACTATAATAGTCCAAACAAGAAGTGATGAGGGCCCAAACTAAGGTGATGGTTATGTGAGTAAAGAGAAGGGGATATGTGGAAACATTCAAATTCTGCTTCACAGCACAACTCCAACGGGCTGGCCATGTTTGAATGCAAAACATATGCTTGCTAAAGACTATCTTATGGAGAGCTCACATGGTGGTCAGAAGAAGCAAACAAGGACACTCTCAAGGTGTCTCTCAAGACTTTTGGAATTGAGTTTGTTACATGGGAGACACTGGCACAGGATGCCTCAGAATGGCATGCCCACATCAGAGAAGATGCTGTGCTCTATGAGCAAAGCAGAATTGAAACAGCACAAAGAAAACGCAGGATGCACAAATTTGGAGAATCCACCCCAAATGTTCACATGGACTATTTGTGCCAGATCTATGGTAGAACATTCCGAGCTCAAGCTCATATTGGTCTGATCAATCTGTAACTGCAAGCAAGGTAGGATTTTTGTTGTTTTTTTCTTTTGGAATTCAGTTTCCCAGTCTCAGGCTCAATTGTAAATATCAGAAGGCCTTTGAGCCCTGATAATCCACAACTGTAAAACAATTAGGTGCTGAGGCTCTAGAGTTTTCATGCCTTTGGCCACTAAGCCTGTCAGGTGCTGAGTTTGGGCACTACACACATGGACTCAGCCAATCAGGTGCCATGCACATGGAGTATGCACAAGGGCTCTCCTTGCTGAGCCAAACAGATGCCGAGTAAAACTGTATATAAACTGGAAGCTTGATATCACCTTGGGGCTCACTCCTGAGTGAGGATTGAGGACTCACTTCCAGTCCTGGAAGAAGACTTTCAGTAGCCAAGGGGTCCCACCGACCATGAGTGTAAACCCAGAAGAAGAAGAGAAGAGAAAAATGAAGATGAAGAAAAGAATCAGCATTAAGCACGGAACACTGAGAAAGCTAGCAGCAGCAGAGGCTCACTGAAGGAGCCTCCCCATTGTGAAAGTGAATTGAGTTGAAGGGCAGAGACCTGCCCACAGGAAGGAGCCTTAGTTTAAGCCCCCTTTAAGAAATGTTAAGGTGAATTGAGATCCTGGTTCTGGTAATGTGTGTAAAAATTGTTGTCCTATTAAGTTTTGTTTTCCCAGAGAAAGAAGCTGTGGGCAGGAGTCCCTGGAGCCTTCTGTCAGGCAGGAGCAGGAAGAACTTGGAGTGGAGCAGTCCCTTCCCCCATGAGCTGAGACAAAGAGCAGTAGCAGAGAGCTACCTGCATCAGGATCCAGGCAGGAGCCAGAAGTGGTTGGCCCACAGAGGAGGAGCCAGGGGCTTGATAGTCAGTCCCATTTCAAGATGAAAACTTTGCAGAAAGGCAAGAACAATGAGAGTGCCAGGTAGAAGCCTGCAACAGTATGTGAGGAGGACACACCCCCGAGAGGACTTTACTTGGACACTCTATTTTAATTGAGGGGATTGTAATCCACTGTAACCTAGGGGAGGAGTCTCTGCTACCCCTGCAGATATGTTGTGCTAGGGAAGACCCTGTCCTGGGACCCCCTGATTGTATAAACAAGTATTTTGGGGAATGCTATGCTTTATATTGAATGCAATGATATATATGGTGTGCCATGTTACATACTGAATGTTATGTTATATACCGAATGATATGTTTTGTTTAAGGCTATGTGGCCACCCTGGTAATAAGTTGTTATGTTGTTGTGAATGTAATGCTTCAGTTTCTTGAATTAAGTTTAGTCTTGAATAAATAGAGTGTTTATTATACCTTGTGAATAGACCCTTAAAATTATTCACAGCAGTAGCCCTCAAGTATGCTGCCTTGATTGGCATTACACAGCTACAGTCAAACCCAGTGGATCTTGACTCTTTCATGGTGATGTCATTTTGGTCCTTTTCAAGAACAAAGGACAACAGTCAACAAATATGGAAGAAATGTGGAAATAAGAAAAAGACAAGATATAGCAATTGGTTGAATACATGGGGTAAGTTAGAGCACTCAAGAATGAGACTATTGTTGGGAACCCCATTGACTGGAAGAATGGTGATGGCCTCCACAATAAATGGGAAGTCCAGAAAGGGATGGATTTGGAAGGAGTCATGAGGAGTTCTGTTTAAGACAATATGAGTTGGAGATACCTAAGGGACAGCCAGTTCAGAAGGCCCCAGGTTAGCTTTTGTCATTCATATCAGGATATGGAAACATTTTATCACCAATATAAATTGATATTGATGGTGAATAATCCCTTTGACTCCACTTTCTCACTATTATGAATAAATCAAATAAAATGGTGTGGGATGGAGGGACTCTCTCCTCCAGTCTTAAGTTGTTTCCTTGTTAAGGAAAAGATGTTAAGATAGTTGTACTGCCTCTTTAAGAGCACATTATTCCATCCAGTAGTTTCTAACAGATGTAGCTCCATCCTGTCAGCTGTTTGGGAGATGTCTGAATCAGCTGTCAGGACTGCATTTCAGCTGAAGTAAGAGTAGGGCCTTTTGGCTCAACTGCAAATGCCTGTACAAGCCTCTGGTAGAGCTTTTGGCTGCCTCTGCACAACTTTTGCTGAAATTCATGCATGTAGGGAAGAATTGATTATAGGATGTAGAAAAGGAGAGAAAATAAAATCAATGAACAATATCTCTCCTTCCTAACTTCCCCATGTCCCATTGAAAAAATGAATGGAAAAACAAAAAAGAAAACCCTTGTAACACATATGATTAGTCAAACAAAACAAATGCCTGAATTGGTCATGTCCAAAAATATATACAGTTCAATCTGCAACCTGAGTCCCTTACTACTGTGCCATGAAATGTGTAGCATGGTTCATCACCAATCCACCTGGATCTTGGTTGGTCATTGCATTTATTAGAGTTCTTGTGTCTTGCAAAGTCATTTGTCTAGGATATATTAAATAAACTGATATGCTGGTTCTGCTTATTTCACTCTGTATCAATCACTTCATACAGGTCTGCCCAGGTTTGTCTGAAATCATCCCTTTCATTGTTTCTCAAAGCACAGTTACATTCTATTCCATTCATATATCATAATTGGCTCACCCAGTCCCCAACTGATGAGCTTTCCCTTAGGGTCCAGTTGTTTAGCACCACAAAAATAAAGTTGATATAAATATTTTTCTGTATATGTATTCCTCTAATTATTAATGACTTGGAACATTTTCCCAAATAACTGTTGTTAGGGGTAAGCCTAATGCCAGCACCTTTGTCAGGTCAGGTTTGTTTTGTAATGAGATACTAATAAGTTAGCATTAAGAAGATTCACTTTGTCCTATCACAGCAATGACATACAACAAGGGTACATAATTTAGCTTCACTAGATCCAGCCTCCTCACATCCTTATGGAAACACATCTGGTCATCAGGACAGGACACAGTGACTAGTTATATATCTATATCTATATCTATAGATATATTATGTTATGTATTTGTCCCAGGTCACACAGGTAGAGGCAGGATTTGAACACAGATCTTCTCATTCCAGAGTTAGTACTTCTTCCATTGTACCATACTATTGGAATTACTTTTGTGTTGGACAACAACCTCTGTGACCTCTGGCAAGTCCTGCTTTCTTCCTGGTCTCAGTTTACTCATTTGTAAAATGAAGGGGTTGGACTATATATCCCACTAGATATATTTAAACATATATCAAGTGGGAGAGAAGGACCAAGAAGGATACAGGGACATCTCTATTGTCTTTTTAAAGAAAACTAATCTGTTTTAGGGAATGAGGGAATACTGATCTTATCCCTGCTATCATTAGGCTGGATTTCTTCCTTAGAAAATTGCCCATTAATAATCTTTGGCCATTTCCCTAATGGGAAATCATTCTTATTCTTATACACTTGAATCAGCTACTTACACATGTTGGAGATGAAATATTTTGGAGATATTTGTCAAAGAAACTTGCAGATTTTTTCCCCAGTTACCTGAGAAGTGTTGCATTTTAACGAAAGTTTCCTGTAGTTGCTATGCCTTAAACCCAGGAATTAAAGGTATATACCATAAACAATGGAATGAACCTTAGAAGTCTGGGTCAATCCCCTAATTTTAAAAAAAGAAGGAACAGTCCAGATAGATTGACTTGCCTGAAGTAATGCAGGTAGTAAACAGAGGAGCTGAGATTTAAACATGGAGGGGAAAGCTCTTTCTATTACATTATGGTGACACTAAGGCATTCTGAACATTACTATCCTATTTTACATAAGAGTAAACTGAGTATCAATGATATGAAGTGACTTGACCAAAATCACCCATTAAGTATACAGCACAGCACTGCTTCTGCCAGCTATGTGACAGGGACAATGAGATTTCTACAATCTTATTGAATACATAGATTCAGTGATTCTAAAACTTAGACTCTTAACCAAAAGAGTTCATGTTCAAAGAGGATGTAAAGGTCACTTAGTACAAACCCCTCATTGTGACTTGACTGAGAGTGGTGTAAATTTTAATTAAAAAAAAGAAAAACTTGCATTATCTCATTCTAGCTTCCCTACAGACAATTTACCTTTGCTCTCTATATTCTCAACCCTTTTGTCTGAGATTCACTTCTTTTTCTAGAATTTTCTCTGACTGGCATCTCCCACATCCTGTGTATCCTTGCCAGATGGGATTTCCCTGATTCTAACATCAGAAGTGGGGAAATAGGTGTCCTAAATTCCAAACATGCCTAGCCCTCATCTACATGACTGAGTATCCCTCTTATGTGAAATGAGATTGCTTCATTTATATGATCATAGATTTAGAGCTACAAGTGACCATCAAAACCATCTAATTCAACCTCCTTAGTTTAAGGATGAGAGCATTAAAATCCAGGGAAGTCATGTATTTGTCCCAGGTCACACAGGTAGAGGCAGGATTTGAACACAGATCTTCTCATTCCAGAGTTAGTACTTCTTCCATTGTACCATACTATTGGAATTACTTTTGTGTTGGACAACAACCTCTGTGACCTCTGGCAAGTCATGCTTTCTTCCTGGTCTCAGTTTACTCATCTGTAAAATGAAGGGGTTGGAATAAATGGGCTCAGAGGACACTTTGAGCACCAGCTTCAGATCTATGATCCTTTGATCCCACAACATAGTTTGGGCCTTTGGTTCTGCTACCTACGTCCTGGAGGTATCATTTTGAGCAAACCATGGCACCTGTATGAACATTAATGTCTTCTGTAAAATAAAGAAGTTGATAGAGCACCAGTCATGGAGTCAAGAAGACCTAAATCCAAATACAGCCTGAGGTACTTACAAGTTATGTGACTCTAGGCAAGTCATTTAACCCTGTTTTCCTCAGTTTCCTTATCTGTAAAATGAACTAGAGAAGAAAATGGCAAACTACTTCTATATTTTTGACAAGACACTTTTGCGTACAGGTAAAGAGTTTGCCTCTTATAGGATCATCAATCTCTTTACTCACATCCCTCCACCAGTGGAATCCAGCCCCCTCAAAAAGATTTGGATATAACTGAACAGCAACAACATTAACAACCTCTGTGACCTCAGGTAAGTCATGCTTTCTTCCTGGTCTCAGTTTCCTCGTCTATAAAAATGAAGGGGTTGGACTAGATGGGCTCAGAGGGCACTTTGAGCACCAGCTCCAGATCTATGATCTTTTGATCCCACAACAAAGTTTGGACCCTTGGTTCTGCTACCTACTTCCTGGAGGTATCAATTTGAGCAAACCATGGTACCTACATGGACTTCAAAGTCTTCTGTAAAATGAAGAAGTTGAACTAGGTGATGTCTATTGTTTCTTCTATCTTTACATCCTATAAGCCTTCCTTTCCTATGCCAAATGTTTGTCACTCATAGGGAAGGCAAGCTGAAGCAGCAAAGAGGAAAAAAACAGGAGACACTACATAGACCATAACATTGATTTCCATCAATGAAAAGACAAGAGTTTGAATGAAAAATACACCTTCACTGGTTTTCCCACCCCCTTCCCTACTCCCAACGAGCCACAGTGACTGGATAGACTCTATCCCTCCACATCTGTCTCTTTATGCCCTGTCTGAAAGCTCAGAACAGATGACAGAGACCTCCCTGTGCATGCAAAAGATGAGAGCTAGAGAAAGGAATGGGGAGTGGGGGTGGAGGGAAGTAAGGAAGAGTGTAATTTAGAAAGCACATAAAGTGATGCATTCTTTCAGAGGGAAGGGGACACTCCAAGTCCCTGGCCACACATGGATGGAGTTTGTTATGTCCGCTAGGAAGAGAAGGCATTTTCATTCTGGCACGTGGAGGCAGAATCTTCCCCACCGGGACCCTCTCCCGACTCTTCGGTTTCACAAACAGGCATTGCATGTTGGAGAACTGGCATTCAACTGTGTGTCCTGGGCCTCGGGAAATGCTCTTTCAGGCCAGTTCCTTGAAAGATGAATTGCTCTCTAATGACCAGGGCCTGGCTTTGATCTCTGCTGGCTACAAGGCGGTCACGGGTACAGAGGCCCATTTAAGGAAGACTCACACCTGTTGCCGCCAGACAAACCCCACATCTGGCTCTCACATTAGGCATCAGCTAGAGCTAAGCTCTCTCACTGTCCCCTTTCTCTTCAATTGGCACTTGCCCTTCTACAGGGCACTCAGCCAAGTAGAGGCAGCTTGACTAGAGATGTGAGGGCTGGAGATGCTTATGTATAGATGCTGCCCCTCAGTGGGGACAATTCATGACTTTTATCTTTTAACATTTCATGCAAACATATTGATATTGAAAATAATAATGATAATAATACCACCCACAGACCTAGAGCTGAAAGTGACTCCAGATGCCATATAGTCATAGGATCATAGATTTAAACCTGAAAGAGACCTAAGAGGTCAGTGAACCTCACCCATTCATTTTTCCACATGAAGAACCTAAGAGGACGGAAGGAAGGAAGGAAGGAAGGAAGGAAGGAAGGAAGGAAGGAAGGAAGGAAGGAAGGAAGGAAGGAAGGCATTTATTAAATAAAACTATGTTCAAAATCTTGTACTAAGGCTAAGAACACAAATAGAAAAGTAATACACCCGCTGATCTTGGGGAGCTTACATTCTAAAGAAGTAGACAATACCTATCAAAGTTTTAGCTGCAAGTCAGATAGAAAGACTCCATAGTCCTTAGGGTATAGCAGAAAAGCTGATGATCATACCTCTTCTTTTAATGTTATTTCCATTCATAAAATTACATCAGTTTCTGATGATGAACTATGTGACAATGCCAAGGACTTTGGCGATAAGAATTTTCCTTTCCTGGTAGCTGTTTATAGACCTGCAGGAGCAGCTGCCAGTCTGTATCTACATGGGATTGCTTCCCAGGAAACAATCAGGCTCAGGGGACTGAGCTAGAAGCATTAATATTCCAAAGGCCTTTCGTCCGGGGCCCTTGGCAATTTCCACCAGATTTTGAGGTGAGATGGTCATCAATGTTATGGTGCACATGGTGCCTCCTATTTTTTCCTCCTTGCTGCTTTAGCTTTCCTTCTCTGTAAGTGACAAACCCTTGGCATTTGGCCTACAGGGCTTTCCCCTTCTTGTGAGGAGCCATTTCCCCAGAAGATAGTTGTGAGGCCTGGTCTGGGAGGTTCTGCCACTTCCAGTGATCTGGAGATAAAATCTCTGTCACTTGTTATCTGTGAAGGCTTGAACAAGTTCCCTTAGTCCCAGATCCCCAGTTTCCTCATCTTCAAATTGAAGGGATTTAATTAGGTACCTTTTAAGACCCCTTCTATCTCAATGTCTATGATTCTAGAAAGTTATTGTGTTCTAGAAATTCTTATCCCACTGGAAAGATTCTGAGTACAGGCCTGGTGAGAGACAGTATAACTTGTCTGAGGATAAGAATTGCTAGATGAATGGTTTGTTCAGAGAAACTCCTGAGAACCATCTACTCAGGCTTAGAAGTGTTACCATCTTAGTTTCCAGAGCTCATGCCTATAGAATCTTGGGTCCCTGAAGCATTGGAATAACAATTCACTGCTGTGAACTATTTTAATCACAGCTCACATTTTCATATTTAACAAAACTCTGCCTGAGAGACCACGCTAGAGTAGTTCAAATACCATCCTCCTCATTAGGAAGACGAGGACACTGTGGCTCAAAGAGGTATTACAGTGAAGGAGTGACTGACTAGGAACCTAGTTCTTCAGATTTCCCTTTCAATGTTCTTTCCTTTTCATCATTCTGCAGGGATTAATCAGTCAATAAAAGTCAATGAGAATCAAGTTCAGATCACTAAATGAAACAAGGTAGGCAGTTCTGGCTCTGCAACTGACCAGATGCCCAATCTTGAGAAGCTCTTAAACTCTCTCTGGTCTCCTGCCTAATTTTAGAGTGGAAAGGGACCTTAGAAGCCATCAAGTACAGGATTCCCATTTTGGCATTGAGGAAACTGGTTAAATTATTTGTCCGTGGTAAGTTTTTGAGAAAAGACTTGAATCCAAACACTCCTGACTTTAAGCCCAGCACCCAATTTAATACACACTGACTTTTGTTTTGTTTTGTTTTTTCTTTGTTTTGTTTTCAGATTCAATTTGTTCAGCCCCAGAGGGCAAAACCAGAAGCAGTGAGTGGAAGCTACAAAGGCAAATTTAAACTTGATATCAAGGAAGAAAAAAACAAACAACTTCCTAACAATGGAGGTCCAAGAGTAGAAAGGACTGCCTTGTGAAGTGGTATTTTCTCCTTGGTTAGAGAGCTACAGGCAGAAGCTGAGTTATCATAGGATCATATATTTATAGCTCAAAGAGAACTCTGAGGTAATAAAGTCCAACTCCATCATTTTACAGATGAGGAAATGAACACAAAAGAAGTTAAGTGACCTGTTCAGGATCACACAAATAGCAAGTGTCTGAGGTAGGATTTGAACTCAGGTCTTCCTGTGCCTAGTACTCTATCCATTGTGCTTTCAGGCACCTCTGACCACTTGTCAGGTATGTTACAGTGGGAATTCCTTTCAAGTATGGGTTGCATTCTATGGTTAGTGAGGTCACTTCAAACCCTGTGATTCCATAAAGAATTGGATACACTGTAAGGTATTATGATTCATACCATTGAATGAAGGATTTCTTTTCTTTTTTTTTTTTTGGAGGAGGGAGGGCAGGACAATTGGGGTTAAATGACTTCCCCAAGCTCACACAGCTAATTTGTGTGTGTGTGTGTGTGTTGTGTTTGAGGTCAGATTTGAACTCAAGTCCTCCTGACTCCAGGGCCCATGCTCTATTATTCACTGTGCCACCTAGCCGCCCCTTGAATGAAGGATTTCTAACATCTCCATAGTTTACCATCCTGTCCTCTCACTCCTCTCTCTCCCACTCCCATCCTGACACACTAAAAAAAAGCAGATGGGAGGAAATAGTGAATAGCTCACAAAGTACTTTGGCGAGGGAATGCAAAATGAAGAATCCATTTCCAAACAGCATTTAATAACAGCTGTTCTAATCTGCTCATTCTGCTGTAGCTTCATATAATACATAAGACATCTCACTCACACAGGGGATTCTGGTGAAATTCTGTAGATTATCCATCACCATCCTCAGAATTGCAGGAAGGATAAAGATAGAAAATGTCTTGTAAGGTCTTATTTAAGTAAATTCCACATTTATTAGGACCTATTATACAGGGTATCCCAAAAGTCTTAGTGTATTTAAGCTTTGATGCTTTTAATGACTTTAAATTGCACTAAAACTTTTGGGACAATCAGTATATTCAGCATGGGTAGAAGGGGATACACCAAAGATCATCAGATATAGTACCTGACAGGCAAGTTTCTTGAAACCTTGTTGGACCGCTAATTCTACTGAACTCATCAGATATTTATTAAATGTCAACTATATGCAAAGTCCAGGAGGAGGAGGTGAGGGTGTGATTATTTCATTTATATTGGGCTTTAACTTTTACAAAGCACTATCCCTATAATAACCCTAGGGAGCTAAAAGTTATATGTAATCTTACCTCCATTTTTCAATGAGAAAATAGAAAGTAATTTCCCCAAAGTTATTCAATTTGCTAAGTTTTAGTTGGTTAGTCAATAAACATATATTGTAAACCTACTGTGTGCCAGGCAATATGCTAAGTGCCAGGAATACAAGGAAGGGCAAAAACACAGTCCCTGCTCTTGAAGAGAGTACAGTCTCATGAGGGAGACAACCATTCACGGGTGACCTCTATACATGATCGGTCTGAGATAATCCACAGAAGGAAGGCACTGGAATTAAGAGGGACAGGAAAAGGGTTTTAGTGGAAGGTGAAATTTTAACTAGGACTTGGAGGTAATCAGGAGGCAGAGATGACGAAGGAGAGCATACCAGGCATAGGGGACAGCCAGTGCAAATGTCCAGTCAGGAGAAGGAGTATCTTGTGGCAGAAACAGAACAAGTATCAATCAGGTCTTGAAACTAAGAAGCTTTCCACAGCCCACACTCTTACCACTGTACTATATCATGCTTCTTTTCATATAGAGACAACTCATAAATGAAACAAATTTAAAATAGAGAATAATTTGTGAAAACCTACAGAACTGGATATAACTAAACCCAAAATATATGAAATAGATACCAGGATTTTAGGAGATCAACTAGGAAAGAAATAAACATTAGATAAAGTTCTTACCAGGGAAGGCATTTTAGAGGGGAGAGATTTCAAGATGATTATTGAAGAGAACACAGGATTCAGATTGCCGCCAAAGAGGAGGGGTGTTGATTTACTGCTACCCTATTAGGAAGCCCTAAGGGTTTGACTAATCTTGGCTTCCACAACAAGAGTATAAGAATTACCATCCAGGTCATACCCATGAACTTTCCATTAAGTAGAAAACAGCCTCCAAATGCCACTTGTTTTCCTGCTCCTCTCCAGGTTATAGTATTCTGATGTCAATGACTTGATCAAAAATCTTAAGTGAATACCTATAAACTTTAAGATAAATTATAAAGCTCTTAGATTGGCACTTAAGCCCCTTAAAAACCTGTCTCCAACTTACCTTTCTAGCTCTATTTCACATCATTCATCTTTATGTGCTCTCCATTCTGGCTGCACTGGATGGTTAGCCTGGCCTGAACTTTCCAGGACTTCTCATCACATTTTGTGGACTTCCCATAACCATGTCTAGAATACATTCCCTTTTCATTCCTGCCCGTTCAATTTTTTTTTTAAAAAAGCTCATACACAGTTCTACACATGCTTCTAGATGTTATAAAAGCTGAAAGTTTCTATTTGAATTCAACAAACGCTTGACCTTGGAGAATTCACATTCTAGGGGGTAAGAGTGCTAAGTTAAAACTGAATTCTTGCCTTATGGATACAACAGTCTAATAATCTTTCTCATCCTTCAAAGCCAAGATAATATGTACCTTCCTCCATGAAGCCCTAGTACCCCCTCCTGCCCAACTTAAAGTCATCTTTCCTAAAAAAAATTTTTTTCTTGGAGTGCTCTAATCATTTTTTATCTTCTTTTCCCTGCCCCATCAAATTCTGCATTCTAACCTACATGTCCATTCTACTTATTTGTATAGCTGCCATATGCCTCAACCTCCTTGAGGTCAGAGAATACATTATTATTTTATCTTGGCATGCCTGGCAGCTTACCATGACTTGACACTTAATAAATGCTGAATAGTCACCTACTGAATTTAACAGAATTGCATTACAGAATCATAGAATCTCAGGGATGAAAAAGGTCAAAAGTCATCCAGTCCAACTGATTACTGAAAGAGAATCTCCTCATAACAACACATATCCATCCCTGAATAGTTCTAGGTATTGGAAGCCCTCAACTTCCTGAAGAATCCCATTTGACTGAATACCTCAAATTGTTAGGGAGCTTTTCCTAAAATCAAGCACAAATTTGCCATTCCCTAGCTTTTGCCAGTTGTTCCTAGTCCTGACCTCTAGAGTCAGGCCAGAGAGGAATCAGTGCTGCAAGGCAGGCAGATGGGTAGGTTTGTCATACACACACACACACACACACACACACACACACACACACACACACACATGATACTTTAGGAGAGCTTTTCAATCATCTCTTCCCTTGGATGGTTGACCCTGCTCCCTTTAAAATTACATACCAGAGAAGCATAAGCAAAGGTGGCTAACTGAGGATTAATATTAATGAGTGACAAGGTTCTATAAACCCTAAAGGTTTGAAAAAATTCTAAAGGTACCAAAATAGGATTTTGTCTTAAGCTATGCTGAAGTCAAGAGGAATCCCAAGAAAGCCAAAGGACCACTGGTTGGGGATGCATAAGATAATGATAACAAATACAAAGTTAAAATTATTAAACTCCAAATTTTTATTTTGTTTAATTTTTTGCTAATGAAGAGTTTCTTTAAAATTGAAAGACCAAAACAAAAATTTAAAACCAACTTAAAACTATGATAAATGAGAATATAAAAGAGTGCTCAGGCAGATTTAATGCACTTAAGTCACCAATGCATGATGATAAATTACATCTTAGGATTCTGAATGATTATGCCAGTATGCTTGTTAAGCCGCCTCTGGTGATCTTTGACCAAAAAAGAAAAGGAGAGGTGCTATATGACAGAAGAGAAGCAAACATCGTTCTAAATTTCATTAAGGAAAAGATATACATGCTCTAAGCTGTAGAAGTTTTACACTGATTCCTAGAAAAATTCCAAGGATTATTAAAGAGAATCTTTTAGTACATTCAAAGTAGAAGAGTTAATGTTCCTGATTCACTGGGCAGTGTTATGGCTAAAAAGAATGTTCACTGTGGGGGCAGAGCCAAGATGTCAGAGTAGAAGCATAAACTTGGCGTGAGCTCCCACTTCAGTCCAATACATGTAAAAAATAATGACTCTAAACAAACTTTAGAGCTACAGAACACACAAAGTGACAGAGAAACAAATCTCATGCTAAAGGCAGCCGAGAAAGCAGACAGAAAGGGACTATTGCACCAGGCTGGGAGCCGAGCTCAGTCCTGCCTGAGCCATGGTTCTGGCCCCAGGGCAGCCCCGAAAAGCTGTGGCCAGAGCAGACTTCAGGAGAGTGAATGACCAGCAGCTGTGGTGGTTTCCAGACTGCTCAACCCATAAACACCAAAGACAAAATAAAAGGTCAGTGTGGAACTCTGTTGGAATGGGGGGGGGGGAGGTCTGGCCCCAGGCCCCTGGGTGAGAAACAGCAGAGGAATGGCAATTGTGCAGCCACCCTGAAGGCTGCTTCCAGAGCTCCTGACATGCTAATTGTAGGAGGACCAAGCAACCATTCAGAGGGTAATCACTCTTGCTTTAACCTGCTTGGATCTGGATCACGGTCTTGGGTGGTGGTACTGGGGTGTGTGGCCACTGAGCCAGAGCTTGTAGGGGCTGTAGAAAGGGAGCCCTCCTAATAGCTCCAGCAGCTGCAAAAACTCCAGTGATTTGGAACAAAGCTCTCTCCATTCTGGAAGCAGAGTTCTACTGTGGCAAAGAGCTCAAAAGTCAAATAATTGGCTGGCATTATGAGCAATCACAGGAAGCACAAACAGACCATGCAATCCTTTTGGGGGGACAAGAGGGATCAAGGCATGGAGGAGGAGGAAGACAGCAAAATTAGAATTCCTGCATCAAAAGCCTCCAAGAAAAAAATATGGATAGATTATAGGCCATGGAAGAGCTCAAGAAGGATTTTGAAAATCAAGTAAGAGAAGTGGAAGAAAAATTGGGAAGAGATAAGAGAATGATGCAAGAAAATCTTGAAAAGCAAGTCAACAGCCTGCTAAAGGAGACCTAAAATACACTGAAGTAAATAACACTTTAAAAACTAGACTAACTCAAATGGCAAAAGAGTCCCAAAAAGCCACTGAGAAGAAGAATGCCTTAAAAAGTCAAATTTACCAGATGGCAAAGGAATTTCAAAAACTCACTGAAGAGAATACTCCTTCAAAATTAGATTGGAGCAATTGGAAGCTAATGATGTTATGAGAAATCAAGATACTATAAAACAGATCCAAACAAATGAAAAAATAGAACGCAATGTGAAATAATCTCATTGGAAAAACCACTGACCTGAAAAATAGATCCAGGAGGGATCATTTAAAAATTATTGACCCACCTGAAAGCCATGATTAAAGAAATAGACTAGAAGTCATCCTTCAAGAAATTTTCAAGGAAAATTGCCTGGATATTCTAAAACCAGAGGGCAAAATAGAAATTGAAAGAATTCACCAATCACCTCTTGAAAAAGATCCCACAAAGAAAACTCCTATGAATATTATAGCCAAATTCCAGAGTTCCCAGGTCAAGGAGAAAATACTACAAGCATTCAGGAAGAAACAATTTGAGTATTGTGGAAACACAATCAGGATAACACAAGACATAGTAGCTTCTACCTTAAAGGATCAAAGGGCTTGTAATATAATATTCCGGAGGTCAAAGGAGCTAGGACTAAAACCAAGAATCACCTATCCAGCAATACTGAGTATATTGCTACAGCAGAAAATATGATCATTCTATGAAACAGAGGATTTTCAAGCATTTGTAATGAAAAAAACAAAGCTGAACAGAAAATTTCACTTTCAAATACAAGAAGCAAGAGAACCATGAGAAGGTAAGCAGGGAAAAAAAATCATAAGGAACTTATTAAAGTTGAACTATTTACATTCCTACATAGAAAAATGATCATTGTAACTCATAAAACTTTTCTCAGTATAAGGATAGTTGAAGGGAATATATACATATATGTATGTGCATATACACACACATATATATGTAAGTATAGGAGGGTGTATGTGTTTATGAATATATATGTGAATGTGGGCATATGTATGTTCATGGGTACATAGTCAGAGGGCACAAGATGAGTTGAATATGAAGGGATGATATCTAAAAAATAAAATTAAGAAGTGAGAGGAATTAATTGGGAGAAGAAGAAAAGGAAAGAGATTAGGGTTAATTATCTCATATAAAAGAGGCTAGAGAAAACTTTTGCAATGGATGGGAAGATCAGGAAGGTGAAAGGGAATGGGACAACCTTATTCTCACTGAATTTGGCTTAAGGAAGGAATAACATACACATTCAATTGGATATATTACCCTACAGGAAAATAGGGGGGTAGGGGATAAGAGGGGAGATGGTAGAAGGTAGGGCAGGTTGGGAGAGAGGGTAGTTAGAAACAAACATTTTTTGAAAAGGGATAGGGTCAAAGGAGAAAATAGAATAAGTGGGGGCCAGTATAGGATGGAGGGAAATATAGTTAGTCTTTCACAATATAACTACTATGGAAATGCTTTGAGTAATTACACATGTACAACCTATATTGAATTGCTTATCTTCCCAGTGGGGGTGGGTGAGGAGGGAAGAAGGGAAAAAAATCTGGAACTCAAAGTTTTAAAAACAAATGTTTTTTTTTTTTATTTTTACATGCAACTGGGAAATAAAGTGTATACTCACTGAGGTATAGAAATCCATCTTGTCCTACTAGAAAGTTATGGGGGTGATGGGGGAGGATATAAAGGGGAACAGATTGGGGAAAGGGTATTCAGTAGGCTTGCTATTTTGGGGTGGGGTATAGGGGAAAACCAGAGAGAAAAAAATCGTAACTCAAAATCTTGTGGAAATGAATGTTGAAAACTAAAAATAAATAAATATTTTTTTTAAAAAAGAGTGGAAGAGTTAATCAATAAGAGCCAGGTAGACCTTATAAGAACAAGTCTTGATAGATATCTCAAGTTCTCTTATGAGAGGAACATGAGCCCAGATAGCTAGGTGATGCAGTGGGAGCACTGCCATTGGAGTCAGGAAGACCTGAGCTCAAATCTGGCCTCAAACATTTATTAGCTGTGTGACCCTGGACAATTTATTTAACCAATTATTCTACCTCAGTTATTCCATCTATAAAATGGGGATGATAGTAATATATGCCTCACAAGGCTGTTGTGCGGATCACATGAGATAATATTTGTAAAATACTTAGCACAGTGCCTAGCACAGAATAGTTGCTTAATAAATGTTTGTTTTCTTCCCTTCCTTGATAAGACTAGTAGATCAGATCAGTAGGAATGTAGTGGATATAATACATATGGATTTCAACAAAGCGTCTAAGAAAAAAAAAGGCTCCTCCTGATGTCAATGTGGATAAGATAAAGAGATGTGGGATAGAGCATAATACTGTTGGGAACTTCAAAATCAGTTAGCTCATCAAAACTAGAGAGAAATTATTGATGCCATATTGTCTAGCTTTGACCTTGTGCCTGTACTGGCTGATATTTCCACTAGTGACTTGTCTGAAGGCACTGATGGCAAGCTTGTCAAAGCTATACTTGACATGAAATAAAGGAAAGGGATAGTGTAATGGAATGAATTACAGAATTAAGGTCCAAAAAAATTTGAAAGGCTAAGATGGAGGGCTAGTTCTTTTAAGAAAAAAAAATAAACCTGCAAATTAATTTAGTCTCAAAAATTTACAGGGCTAAAGTTCTTTCCCTCCTTTCTCTCTCTGTCTCATTCCCTGGACATCTTAATATCAGATCTGTAGATAAGGGTGCTCCTAGACAAAAGGAGAGAAAATGAAAGAACCTTGATGTATGTCATTTCTAGTATCTAACTGGCAGTGAAAATGGCCAACGACTACAGGTCCTAAAAATGATCGGACAAATCAGAGCTAAACTTGTCATCCTGGCAAACTGACAATAATAATAATAACTCCCCTTTATATAAAACTTTAAGGTTTTTCACATATATGTATATATACATATATTTGTATGTATGTATGTATATACATATATAATATAATGTATGTTCACTCATTTCAGTTGTGTATGACTCTTTGTGACCCCACTGGAGTTTTCTTGGCAAAAATACTGTTGTGGTTTGCCATTTCCTTCTCCAGCTCATCGTTCAGATGAGGTAACTGAGTCCAATAGAGTTAAGTGACTTGTGCAAGTTCACACAGCTAATGAGACATTAAACTCAATATGAATTAATAGTATGACATGGCATTCACACACACATGCCATTTTTTTCTGAATTTAGTGAAGCAGAATAATCAGAGGCAGACAAGTGGTATGGCGGATAGTGTTCTGGGCTGTAAGTCAGGAAGACAAGAGTTCAAATCCTTACTAGCTTCAACACCTTACTAGCTGTGCAATCCTGGGCAAGTCACTTAGGATCCCTGTGCCTCAGTTTCCTCATCTGTAAAATGGAGATGATAACAACAGTACCTCCTTCACAGGGTTGTTGTGAGGATCAAAGATGATAACATATATAAAGAACTTTGCAAACCTTGACTCTCTATATGCATACTAAGTTTTACTCTCATGAAGAAGTAGAAAGAATGCTACTAGCAGCTGCTATAGGGGTGTAAGTCCAATAACAACAGCACACAGGAGGGCTGCTAACACAGGTTCTTGATCTGCTTTTCTAGAGGAAAGACAGCTTCAAAGTGATTAGTAATCTTACTTTAATCACTGAGAAAGATATATAAGTAGAGAAAAGTGAGCATCCAAGAAAGAATCCAGTAGACAGGGCTCCAACTGTCTAAATAGAGTATTAGATATATAACCGCCAGACCAATATCTGAGTTCACAAAGCCATGGGGGTTTCTAAACAATGGCTACCCAGAGTCTTATCTGGCCAAATCACAAAGAACCATTCTTCCCATGAGTGAGCCCCAAAGTAAAATACCAACCTCCTAGTATATATATAGTTTTCAATTGCTAGGCTCAGAGCCAGAAGGCACCACAACCCACATGATTTGGTGCCTAATTGGCTCAGTGCCAAAAGATGTGAAAGCCTTCCTACAAGCTAGTCTCTCCATTAGCAAGTTTCTCCCCCAGCAAGCTTCTTCTTAAGCAAGTTCCTCCCCCAAGGCAATATAAAACTCCTTGAGTTTTATTTATTTTATTTATCCTTGAATATATATATATATATATATATATATATATATATATATATATATATAGTTTTCACCTGATAGACCCTATGTGACTCAAGATGTGACAGAACTGTGACCTGAGTTAGAGTTTGAAACAGCAAGACATCTCTGATTGAAATACCTCTGTATCCTTAGATCTGAGAACATGGTCCATGTTCCAAGGGAAAAAAGGAACACGTGGTCACATAGGCCTATTAATGGTAGGGGAAGACTTATATTCCATTAACCCTACAAGAAGGTGATCATCTCACTATAATCTCTTCTAATTATAAGGAATGTTAGATACTGTGTTTAGTTCTGAGTGCTTCTTTATTTTTTGAGAAGCAAACTCTGAAAGTCCTTCCTGTGCTCATAGAACTAATAAGGCAGGCCTTCTGATTTCATATGCAATATTATTTCTACTCTTTTCATCCTATATTTGAAGGAAAGTGAAATCCAGCAGAGATGAAAGTATGATACTGCACAAGTTGCTTTAGGACCCAGATCTTCCATGCCCTTATCTGTAAATTGAGGAGATTGGACTAGATGGTCTCTAAATTCTCTTCCAGCTCTAATATATGACATTGGCTTAAGTTTATGCTTATAGCAATACATAATTTTAAGAAGGCTGTCAGCAATGTAGTAGAGCTATTGTAATAGAAAGAACATAGCCCTTGGTATTCTGTGACCTGGGTTTAAGTCACAGCTCTACCAATTGGTAGAAAGATGGTCTGGAGAAAACCATTTACCCTCTGGGTGCCTCAGCTATAAAATGAAGGGGTTAAGTCAGGCCTGGACATGATATTTCACTTTATGTGTTTGAAAGGTTGTCATATGGAAGAGGAAATAAATGTTATGCTGTGTTCCCAAAGGGCAGAACTAGGAATAATGGGTGTAAGTTTCAAAGAAGCAGATTTAGGCTTGTTTTGGTGAAACTTCCTAACAACTAATCTACACAAAAGTAGATCCTCCACAAAAGCATCTCCACCTCTTCCCCACTGGAAAAGTGGCCTTTGTTCCCTGGAACCATCCTGGCATGGAAGGATCCAGGCTTTTAGCTAGAGTTTTACCTCCCAGAGATCTTAGGTAATGGAAGTTACATAAAAATAAAACAGATCAGTACTAACTTTTAAAAAAAGAAAAATAACAGCAAAGTCTAGGCAGGATTGGGACTTCACTTACTAAACATATGCTGTATCAATCAAGTTGCTGAAAATTTGTTTCTATCCAAACCTTGAGAAAAGTTGATTAAACACTTCGGCCAAGCCTGCCTGGAAAACAATTATTTGGCCCCTTGTCCCTTTCTTAGTAAAAGTCTTTGGAAGGATTTCTCCTCTTGGGATCCCTAGTGATATTTCATATTTATGCTTGCTTTTTAAATTAACATCACAGAACAATAATGAGCTCTGAATAATGAAAAAGAAGGCCATACAATTACTTAATAATATTTTAACCCACCTTATGGACAGTTGGGGTAATTTAGGTCAAGATCCATTTTTCTTTACCTCATTTAAGAATGAATCAGGTAGCAAGGATGTTCCCCCTTATAAATAGCACCAACTGGCTAACTGGGCCCAGCCCAAGCAGGGTGATATTAATGAAAACTTTATGCAAATGTTGGCAAAACATAACATCATCAAATTCTTCTTTCCATCAGAGGACAACCCATTCATCTTAGAGCAATTACAATGCACAATTTGTCAACTAATTAAGGCCTAATTAGTCAATCTGTGTATTTCAGAAACTTTGCTGGTTTCTTAATTGAAGGTACACAGACCTCAGGGAAATATGAGTCTATCAAAGGGGTTGAAAAATATGAGAACATTACACCATTAAGCAAAGAGTGAAGCACTATTAGCAATCAAAGTCAGGCAACAACATGAGGAAGATGGCAAAGTGAGCAGCCCAGATCTATTCTAACATGAGAGCAAGAAGTTCCCTGACCCACAAATTGTCTACAGTTTGAGTAGTCCTCATATTACATATCTGAATGTTTAAGTTGTGTGTCAATAATAATTTTGTAAAGCCTACCACAATGGAACCAAAGGGCAAAGCTAGGAACTGTACCAATAGCACTCTCTTTGCAGTTTGTACCAAATGCCTGATTTCAAACCCTCCCAATTTTAGGGGGATAAACATATATGTTGTTCTTTCAAACTTGCTGACTTTCCAGTTCTTCAATTGACTCAGTTCTAATACTACTCTTCTACAACACACACACAATCTTACCAATATCCACATGTCCCAATTCCATAGTGAAAAACAACATGATTCTTTAATCCATTTATTATTTTCCACCATTCCCTATTCTTTATTACTCCTCAAACTATTATAATTCATCCTCACTATGATATCTTACAATCTCTGCATCCCAAAATCCTTCCTAAGGCCTGTAATGCCAAGCAAAAGCAGCTTCCAGGTTCAGAATTATAAGCATATGTAACAGCAAGCACTCCAGCATACCCAGGGTGGCTGCCAACACAGGTTCCTAGATCTGCTTTTCTAAAGAAAAGCAACTCAAAATGGGTTAACAATTTTGCTTTAATCAATCAAACATATCATTTGCCTAGTTCAGGGGAAAAAGTCAGCACCCTGAACTTCAGAATATACAGACAGGTTAAGTTACAAGACAGAGAAACATTTCAAGCAGAGAGGCCTCCAACTGTCCAACCATCACATTCATACCTAGTCAGTTACCAGAGAGGGAAGAATCAACATCTGGGTTTTTCAAAGCCAGGGGGCTCACAATAGTTGCCCAGAGTCTTGTCTGGTCAAATCACACAACACTTTGCAAAGTGATCCCCAAAACAAAATCTCACATCAGGGTTTATATAGTCTTCTCCTGGCTCAGAGAATGTAACAACCTTCTTGACCCACTGCCCAATCAAAAAGTATCTCCTGAAAAACAAGCCTCCTGCCACAGGCTCCAGGTGCACTTAACCTAGGGGCAGGGAAGATCTTACACAATACAATCTTAGGAAGATGGCTACAATATAAATTTATGTTCCCATTACAGCATAGTAACTCTCCATATATTCAGTAACAATCTAAGGGAAAACATTCACAGAAAAGAGAAAATCAAAATACAGGGTAACTCAGTCATTAACAAGTTCTCAATTCAATCACAAAGTATAAAGTCAAAGTACTCCACCCCTGGATAGTACATTGATTTAGTCACAAAATCACACTCTTCTCAAGTGGAGACTAGTTTCCAATCATAAACAAAGTACATGCATTTGGTCAGTCATAAAGTATAAAAGTCAAAAGTTTTCCACCCCTGGATCACAACTGAATTATAATACCATCCATCACCACCAAGCACCTTCTCAAAGGGGAAGTGGAGAGCACTAAGGCCTTCTACCCCTAAGCCACAACAAGCTATGATATCATCATAGCATTCAGTACTCAAGGAGAGGTCTTTTCTTCATCTTGAACTGAGGCAAGTTCTCAGCAATCTATGTTCCTGGAAAGACAAAGATTAACAAAGCCAAAACATACATTGCCAGCATTCTCATCAATTCACTCCCTACCTGCAGAACAGTCTCAGGACCCTGAAAACATGAGCAAGACCCTCCTTCAGGATTTCTGTAAACATACAACAAGAAAATCCTCCTTCAGGGCTTCTGAACCAACAGCAAAGTTCTAGGTTTCTGCAACAAGTACTGTGCTTTATCAGCAGATGAATCTGGCAAAATAACATCAAAACAGACAGAAAAAATACCAGCACCACAGTCATGCCTTTTCAGTTCTCGGCAGCTCCAGATGGCAGTTCTCAAAAATATTGAGCTCCAACTGTCCCTCAGCAGTCTGGGTGGTTTTGGTTGGAAGTTCTCTCTTAGCAACTTAGCAACTCTGGCCCCTAGCAATTCTCTCTCTCT
Source organism: Petaurus breviceps papuanus (assembly GCF_028583685.1). Taxonomy (NCBI): domain Eukaryota; kingdom Metazoa; phylum Chordata; class Mammalia; order Diprotodontia; family Petauridae; genus Petaurus; species Petaurus breviceps. Next base: position 22,644,552 of record NW_027187460.1, on the reverse strand, counting down.
CTCTCTCTCTCTCTCTCTCTCTCTCTCTCTCTCTCTCTCTCTCTCTCTCCTCCCTCTCCCTCTCTCTCTCTCTCTCTCTCTCTCTCTCTCTCTCTCTCTCTCTCTCTCTCTCTCTCTCTCTCTCTCTCTCTCTCTCTCTCTCTCTCTCTGTCTTCCCCGCCCTCTCTCTCTCTCTTTCTCCCTCAATGATGCTTCTCCCAAAAGTTCTTCTGGCCTCTCTCTACTTGGGCTCCTCTATCCATACCACCAGCTGTTCCAAGTTCAGTCTCCTCTCTTCACATCAACAAATGTATCCCACAAGTGGGATTCACAAGCTCTGGGTTTTAACAGTTAACCCTAAAACCAAGCCAATACAAGGGTATCTTTAAATGCAATTACCATTACAAGTCCACACCCCTACTCTGGCTAAACTCTTCTCTTTTTTCAGTCTTAAGCCCTAAGTGAAGCAATATGTTCAATTCTACTGTCCTCTACCTTCTACTCTCAAATCTCATGCACTTTTGTTAACATCTGCAGCAGATATTTATGAAACACTATCAACAACAAACATTTATACTGCTTTAAAGAGGAAGGCAGTATCATAGAGGTTTGAGGAGAGGGAGGGAGGGGAGGACAAGGGAAATTTTCCTATACAGGTAGCATTTGAGGAAAGACTTGAAGGAAGTCTAAGAAGCAGAAGAAAGAAGATAAATCCATACATGGTGGTCAACTGTGAAAAGAAATCAATCCATGGAGCAATCAACAAGAGTTCATTAACTGCCTACAATGAATGTACCTGGTACTCTGCCAGATGCTTGGGATAAAAGTATAAAGAAGAAACAGTCCCTGACCCCAAGAACTTACATTTGAATGCATCAGAAAACAAGTACCTATAAAATGTAGAGCATTAATATAAAGTTAATAAATAAAAATATATGCAAAGTAGTTAGATATAAGATAGTTTTGGAGACAGGGAGTTAGTAGTTGGAAATCAAGAAAGGCTATGTAAAGAAGATGGTGATCAGTTACTTCTCAAAGTAAGAGAAGAGGAGCTCTTTGAGGAACAGATAAGAAGAGATTACATTAAAGACAAGAGAGATGACCAAGAGTGTCATAAGTGAGGAAAACAGAGACCAGTTTGGCTGGAATGAAGAGAAAGAAAGGAGAATATCTATAAGAAGACTGAAAAAGTACAAAGGATCCATATTGGAAAGGGCTTTAAATGGCAAAGAAGAAAATTTTATATTTGATCCTGGAGGCAATAGGGAGCCACTGTGGGTTTATTGAGTAAATTCAGAATTGCAGGTTAGGAAATCACTGCTTGTTCAATCACATCTCACACCATGCCAAACCTGAAACTGACTTATTCTCTCATCATCCACCTCCATTGTGCCTATTCGCATTCTGATGGATAGCATTAGAGAAATTCATGAAACCTTAAATGGATCCATTATGAATTTATGTAAATCTAATTTTCACTTGACTATCATTGTAGCACAGCAATTCTTCTATTCTTCCCTAATTGATTCTGGATCCCATTCACTACAACAGCTGTTTTACAATTTCTCTTCTCTCCTCAAGCTCCCACAATACTTTGTCCACCACCTCCTCAGCAGAGAATCTTGGCTCATATTTCACAGAGAAAATTGAAGCAAGATCTCTCATCTCTGCTCTCCTCATCTCATGTCCCCCTCTCATTATTTCCCACTCTCAATTTCTCTAATCTAGTCTCTAATGAAGAACTGGCCTTTCTCACCAAGACCAAAACTTTTACATGTACCTTTGATCTCATTCCCTCCTGTCTTTTCTGATAGACTGTCCCTACTATCATTTCCCTCAATTTTCAATTCTTTTGTTGACCATTAGTTCCTTCCTTGTTACCTGTAAACAGACTCCCAAATTTTTTTAATATTTTTCCCAAATCTTTAAAAACTCTGACTAAAACTACCATCCCTGCTGGTTATTGTCCTAAATATCTTCTCTGCTTTTCAGTTTTGTTGTTTTTCTTCAGTCATTTCAGTCATGCCCAACTCTATGCCCGACTCATTTGGGGTTTTCTTGGCAAAGATAATGAAGTGATTTGCTATTTCCTTCTCCAGATCATTTGACAGATGAGGAAACCAAAAGAAAACAGCATTAAGTGGCTTGCCCATTATCACATAGCTAAGTGACTGAGGCCAGATTTGAACGCAGGCCTTACTGACTCCAGGCCCTATACCTTATTTATTGCACCACCTTGCTGCCTCAAGGTGGTGTTGTATAGTATTTCCAGTCATGTCTGACTGTGACTCCATTTGTTTTTTTTTTTTTAGCAAAGATATTGGAGTAGATTTCCATTTACTTCTTCAGTTTACTTTACAGATAAGGAAACTGAGGCAAAAGGGGTTAAGTGACTTGCTCAGGATCATCCAGTTAGTAAGTATCTGAGGTTAGATTTGGACTCAGGTCTTCCTAACTCCAGGACCAACACTATCCATTATGCCACTGCATCCACTTAGTTGCCCTATGCTAAAAACCTCCAATTCATTTTTTCTCACTCTCTTATCCACATTTTGCAACTCTGTTCACACTATCCAGCACATTGCTCAACTGAAATCACTCTTTCCAAAGTTACCAGTTATCATTTCTTTGATAAATCTAATGATCTTTTCTCTATCCAAAACTTTCTGGACCTCTCTGAAACTGAATACCATTGATAACTCTTTCTTAGACACTCTCTCTAAGATTCTGTGGTGTTGCTTTCTCTTGGATTTTCTCCTGCTCATTTGACTGTTTCTCATTATTTTTCACTGAATCTTATTCCATGTCTCTCCCAATAACTATGGATACTGACTGTGTAAGCCCCTGACCTGGTCTCTCTTCTCCCTGTTTGATCTTAAGATATCTCATGGGTCATATTATCATTGTTATACTGATGATTTCTATACATCAGATCCAAGTATCTCTGTTAAAACTATTTTTTTTTACTATGTAAAACTAGATTTCCTAAAGGTATCTCAAACTTTATATGCCCCACGTCGGATTCAATATTTTCTCTCAAGTTCACCTTCCATATAAACCTTACATTTAGGCTAAAGAGAATTAACATCCTTCTAGTTGCATAGGTTCACAACATCCTAACTCCTACACTTCCTAAACTCAATATGAAACACTTCATTGAATTTGAAATGGCAGGATTTGGCAACCAATTGAATACGTGGGACAAGAGAGATTGATGAGTTAAGTATAATGCCAAAGTTACAAACTTTGAAATTCTGGAAAAGTCATAGGTTTTCCTTTGGGGGAGGGGTTGCATGGGGTAATGAGTTCAGTTTTGGACATGTTCAGTTTAAGGTGTTTCCAAAACAGCCAGTTTGAAATGCCCAAATGGTAGTTGTTGCAACGAGATTGAAGATAAGAGGTAAGACTGGATTTGGATATATAAATGAATCTGTGAGTCATATGCATAGAGGTGATAGTTAAACTCTTGTGAGATGATCAGGTCATAAAAAGAGTGTAGAGAGAGAAAAGAAGAGGACCCAGGACAGAGCCTTGAGAAGTTAAGGGTTGTGAGATGGATAATGAGCCAGCAAGAGAACTAGGAAAACAGTATCATGAGAAACCAGAGAGTAAAAAGTTATCCAACAGAGAGGAAGATAAACAATAAGAAATGGAACAGAGGTCAAGGTGGATGAGAACTGAGAAAAGATCATCATATTTAGCAATTAAAAGATCAGTGAAGGTGGCTAGGTGGTACAGTGAATAGAGCACTGGCCCTGGAGTCAGGAGGACCTGAGTTCAAATCCGACCTCAGACACTTACCACTTACTAGCCATGTGTCTTGGGCAAGTCACTGAACCCCAATTGTCCTGCCTTCCCCCCTCCAAAAAAAGCAAAAAATAAAATAAGATCAGTGACAACTTTTGAGACTGCAGTTTCTGTTGAGTGATGAAATTAAAACCAAACTGTAAAGTTTTAAGGAGAGTAAAGGAGGCAGAAGCAAAGAGTTTAGAAGTTTTAATAGGAGTTTAACTGAGAAAAGGAAGAGAAATATGGGACAATATTTTAAGCAAGGATTTTTAATGTGGAGATTATGATAAGTATATGTGTGTATGTATATGACAGGTGAAAGAGAGGGTTGACTGAGTTTCAAGCCTGTCTAACTTAAAGAATGACAGAAACAAGGAGGTTAGAAGGGATGGTCACTTTACCAAGAAGATGATGAGTTAGATTTGAAATGTTTTTGAGTTTGAGGTGATGATTGGAAATTAAATTTGAAACATCTGCAGGCCTTTGGGAACGCAGGATAGGAACTTGGATAAGAGGTCATAATATTCCATAAAGATAATGATAGAAGCTGAGAGAGTACTGTTTCTTCAACATAGTGAGGAAAGACAGAGAGAGAGAAACAGACAGATGGAGGGGGGAACGGGGAGGGGAGGGGAAGAGAGGGGAGCGGAAGGGAGGACAGGGGAGGGGAAGGAAGGGAAGGATCCTTTCTATAATTTACCCACCATGTGGTCATCTAACCTTTGATCAAAGACCTTTAGTGAGGGGAATCCACTAGCTGCCAAGACAGTCCACTCTACTTTGGGATATCTGTAACTTTTAGGACATTTTCCCTTTTATCTGATAGAGAAAGCAATCTTCTGAAGGAGATGAGAGAAGAGAGTATCAAGGCAAGAAGAGACATTTGCCTTGGCAAGAAGGGTCATTATTAAGTATTGAAAAAATGTATAAGAAAGTAGGGAACAGTGTCAATAGGGTTGGACATGATAAAAAGGGGAAAAGGTGTTCATGGTGAATGGTTCCTTTGTCAATGAAATGAGATGAGTTTCAAATCCCAGGTTTTCTGTATGTTGTCTTTGTGATTTAGTAAAGTTGTTTCCTATTTATATACTCCAAGTTTCTCATCTGTTAAAAAAAAAAAGCAAGGGGGAAGGAGGGGGACTCAGATCATATGACCTAGAAAGTTCTTTCTAGATTTAAATCTATGATACCATGATCCTAATTTGAAGGGGGGAAAAGATGACCCACAAAAGCAGTTATATGCTTTAAAACATCGTTGCCAGGCAAATGGATTTGATTAGGAACTTCATTGCTATTTGTATCAGATAACATACTATGAAAATTTATCAAGATGTGGAACTGCCTCTAAGGTGTAATTTGTGAGGCATAGAGGCTCTAATTATGTTCCCCACTGAGCCTTTTAGAATGAATAGATGAACTTTCCACAATTAGTTACTTCTTTGACCTGTCACTAGAAAGTGATTCTCACTGTGGTAAGGCACACTTTGGTAGAATAATAGATTAAAACATTAATAAGAATTAATTATATTAATTATTTATAGGGATAGAAGAGAGGCCAGAGAAGAGTAGACTATAGCACAAATTAGTTTTGATTTAATTTAAATAATTTAAACAAACATCTTCAAAATACCTATTACATGCACAACATATAATATTAAATGTGTCTTCCAAAAATTCATGACTTAAAATCACAGATTTAAATGAGTGCTAGAAGGGATTTTAGAAACCACTTACTCAACCCCTTTATTTTACAAATGTTTAGCAAAGGGCCTTATACACATTATGTGTTTAATCAGTGTTCATTTACTATTGACTGTTGACAATGAATAAACTGATGCCCAGAGAGTGATGGAAATGATACAGGCAAAATTTTGGTTTCAATATAATGGATAACTTCTTAACAATTAGAACTATCTAAACTAGATACTATGAGTTACAATGATGAATAAGACATTTTAATGCCCTCAAGGGGATTACATTCTACAATGTCAAATAAGATTTGCACTAAACTACTTTGAAAATCATCGATGGTTCTTTATTGCAGCTTTTAACCTGGGGTCCATGAACTTTTTAAAAAAGTGACAATTATATTAAAATACAATTGGTTTCCTGTGTAATATATTTTATTTTACGCATTGGCAAACATTATTCTGTGCAGGAGTATATGGGCTTCACCAGACTGACAGAGAGGTTAAATGACATTAAAAATAAAAGATTAAGATCCACTTCTTTTCTTGAATAAAATACAAAGTCCTCAGTCTGGTATTTAAATTCAACTACCTTTCCAATCATTACATATCATTCCCCTGCTTACATTCTTTGTTCAGCCAAATTAGCTCAACAGTTTCTCTATTCATTATATTCTGTCACCCAACCACAGAAAGTCCCCATGTATATGAATTAATCCCTCCTCACTTTTACCACATAAAACCCTAGCTTCTGAGAGGTGGTAGCTCAGGGGTCACTTTCTCCATGAGGCCTTTCCTGATCCCCCCAGTTTTCAGAGCTTTCTCTGACTTGAAATTATTGAATATTATTTGTTTATGCCCATAGAACGTGAGCTCCCTGAGGCAGGTACTAATTCTGTTTTACCTTTGTATCACTAACAAATAACAAAAACAACCTAAACCAAATAACAAATAACAAACCTGTTCAGAGCAGGTGCTATATAATGCGTTACATTGTATTATACAACATTTTATATTTATATTTACAATTACATTTATATAATTAAATATATTTAAATTAAATATTATTAATATTAAAATAATAAAAAGTGAAATTATTATCTTTAAAATAGATGATATAACATATGTGATGTAGTGCTATGCAATGCAATGTGATGTGTTACAATGCAATGTGATGTGATGATATGATATGCAATATGATATGACATGATTAATATAATATAATGTGACATGATATGACATAATTTAACATATCATAACATAATATAACACAACACAATATAACATAACATAATATAATACAATATAATATAATACTATGCAATATATTATGTACTACTCTACAAAAATGTTAGTCAGAGAGGTAAAAACAAATTGGCATGAGATCAAATGGAGGAAAATTCATTTCCGATAATACCATCAGAAAACTCTGAAAAGATGGCAGTTGAACTAGGTCTTGAAGGTTGGTGATTAGGATATCAAAAGTTGAGGGATGGTACATGCATTCCAAGCTTGGGAGGGGAAAGGAAGATATAAGACAAGGCACAAAAGGTTAAAAAAATGTCTGGATCATGTTGGAAAATGTTGGGTCATCTGCTTTGGTTGGAGGATAGAGGATAAGACAGTGAACAGTTGTAGATCAGACTGGAAAGATAGCTTAACACCAGTTAGAGGAGGACATCATAACATAGGCTAAGGATTTTAGACTTTCTTCAAGTAGTAATGGAGAGCTACTTTGAGCTAGAGAGCAACCTAAACCAAAGCCAGGCTTTCCATAGGGGTAATTAGACTGGCATCCATTAACAGTTTTTACATGGTTGATAACTGTATTTCAATATCATTGATTTCCTTTGTAATTTTATTTATTTTATTTTGTGCAATTAAAAATGTTATTAGAAGAGGTTCATAGGCTCCCTAAGGCAAGGAGCTATTTTTTTTCTTTTTTGGACCAGGCAAGGTAGGGCAATTGGGGTTAAATGACTCGCCCAAGGTCACACAGCTAGTAAGTGTTAAGTGTCTGAAGCTGGATTTGTACTCAGGTCCTCCTGACCCCAGGGCTAGTGCTCTATTCACTACACTACCTAACTGCCCCTGACTACTTCATTTTTTATTTTCATATTATCAAGGACCTAGCACATTACTTGACATATAGTCTTTTTTTTTTTAACAATCCCTCACTAAAAGTCAGGGGCTATAATGCATAGAGAATTGACCTCCATGTAAATAATATCACTGTTCAAATCCTACTTCTGATACATACTGGCCATGTGACCCTGTTCAAGTCATTAAATTTTTCAGGCATTTCTCTAAGATATAAGTTGGAAAAAAGGGGGTATTGATATATAACAATAATGCAATATTCACAATACCCATGGTGGTTATGAATATGGTTGTATAGTTATCAATCCCAAAATGTAACAGGCTCTTCACATGGAGGATAGAACCAAAGCCTTTATTCAAATACCAGAAAACCAAGTCCCAGAACAAGAAAGCCAAAGTCATTACAGTAACCACAAAATTGGTACACAGGGTTAATGCAGTGAACACCCACATTCCCAAGCCTTCCCAACAGAACAGGTTCCTTCAAGCAGGGATCTTTCTCTCTCACTTATGGTAGCTGCTCAGCATGGTTCTTGAAAGCTCTCAGCAGAAGTTCCCAGAAGAAAAGTCTCAGCAGAATTTCCCAGAAGAAAAGTCCAGCAGGATCTCTGTTCTCAAAATCAAAATCACTTTCTCCTGTTCTCAAACAAAATCACTTTCTCCAGACTCCATGCGGCTTACTCCAAAAAGTTCTTCAAGAAGTTCCCCAAGTATTCCTGACTGTCCAGTTTGTGCTTTTCCTTATATGCAGTATTAGCTCATCCCTGTTCCACTCCTTCCTCTTACATCATCAATAGAGAGTCATACCTTGTTTCTTTAACAAAGGTTTGATATAATTAACTTGAAACTAAGTGCTAAGTACAGGTTTACTTGCCAATCAAGGGCATGGGAGATCTTCAAATCCCATTAACATTACATGATGTGAAGGGAGTTCCTCAGAAGGGATCATTATATCTATGGAAATCACAGGAATAGTTTAAATAAAGAGTTTGACAACTTTGGTAGAAACAAAAAGATGAACTGAAGAAGAGTAGGGTTGGACAGATTAAGAAGTTTTTCTTCTAATGGTGTTGAGGACCTGAACTAGGATGGTAACCATTAGAGTAGAGAGGAGGGGAAATATGACAAATGTAGAGTTAAAGGGACTTGGCAATTAATGGAAGTCAAGGAATCTGAGAAGGTCTGGAGAATTCTTGGGAGGACATGTAATGTAATGCCAAGGAAAGGCAACTTCCCAAGGTTCAGAATACCAGCATAGGTGCTCTCCATTTTATTCAGTGACAAACCAAGAACAGAGAAGATCAAAACATGACATCATTCAAAATACAGCATTTACTAAGTGTGATTAAATAATCTCCAAGGACTACCCCACCCCAGGACCTTACATTCATTCAATCAATTACAAAGTCCCTGGTCTAAATACTTCTCCACCCCTAGGCTGTACCTTCATTAAGTCCACCACAAAGCCCCTCTTCTCAAATGGAGATTAGTTTCCAAACATAAGTAAAATATATTCATTTGCTCAACCATAGAACACAAAAAGGTCAAAAGTTCCCCACCCCTGGATCACAATTGAATCTACCCCAGAGTTACATCAAGTTTAAGCTCAGCACTTAATACCCAAATGGAGGTCTTTTCTTCATCTTGACGTGAGGCAAGTTCTCAGCAATCTTAGTTCCTGGGGAGACAAGGTTTGGCAAGGCCACAAGATACGTTGCCAGTCCCTTCATTAATTCATCCTCTGTAGAACAGTCCTAGAACCCCTGAAAACATTAGCAAAGCCCTCTCCCAGGATTTCTGTAAACATACAACAAGAAAGTCCTTCTTCAGGGCTTCTGAACCAACAGAAATGTTCCCAGACCCCTGCAACAACAGCACTGTCCTTCACCAGTGGACAGTATTCACTCTGTCTGCAGGACAGTCTCCAGACCCCTGCAACAACAGCACTGTCCCTCACCAGTGGACAGTATTCACTCTGTCTGCAGGACAGTCTCCAGACCCCTGCAACAACAGCACTGTCCTTCACCAGTGTACAGTATGGGACTCACTTTGAGAAGTGTTCTGTGATTTGATCTGAATTCTGGGAAGCCGTTGTTGAGAGTCCCCCGGGCTTTCAAAAACCCAGATGCTGATTTGGTATGGATGTAATGGTTGGACAGTTTGGAAATCTGTCACTTGATCTGTTTCTGTCTTGATAATTCTGTCTGTATATTTTGAAGTTGGGGTGCTGACCTTTTTGCCCTGAACAAGGTAAACGATATATGGTCTGACTGATTAAAGTAAGCTTGTTAACCCATTTTGACTTGCTTTCCTTTATCAAAGCAGATCCAAGAACCTGTATTGGCGGCAAACCCTGAGGATGCTTGGGTTGCTTGCTGCTACAGGACATTATTGATTTAGGCATCATGGAAATGGAAGAGTGAGAGAAAGGCATCCAGGAGGGAACTTGAAGACCCTAGGTTCACTTCAGTGGCAGAAAAAATATGAGTAGGGGGTGATGGAGGTGAGCTTTGTCAACTGAGCAATGCAGAACAGCATGAAGGGGTGATCTGATTCCAGATTAAAGTTCTTACACTTTTGTGTGCCATGGTCCACTTTGGTAGGTAGTGATGCCTATGAATCTCTCTTCAGAATATTTTTAAATGTACAAAGTAGTATCCATGTGACTATAAAGGAAACCAATAATAATGAAAGAATTATCAAAATATCGGGGGAAAAAATCATGAACTCCAGGTGAAGAATCCCTATTCCATGATATACTTCCAGGTTGAAGCAGCTACATGAAAGTGAAATTTCCAGACAGTGTAAAGGCAACTTCAGCCCTAAGCAATTTGCTGTCAGCATGGCTGGTCAGTTGGAGAAGTTTTAGTTCTATACTGGAATGTAGCTGTAGACTCTATTTACAGAAATACCTTCTTAGAAAATCATTTCTAATTTGCTTCCGGCCTACATTACTGTAACAATATATGAATATAGTGTGATTTTTTAAAAGTGCTAGATTCAAAGTCAGAAGAACAAACTTTCTTTTCTAAATTAATTTTAAAAATAATTGAAATTTTCTAATTAACAACTATTTTCCCTTCCACTTTCTCTTCTCCCCACCCCTGGGGTGCAGGTGCGGAGGTGGAGAGGAAGAAAGAAAAACAAAACCCTTGGAACAAATATGCTCAGTCAAGCATAACAAATACCCACATTTGTTTCAATCTGAGCTTTGGCACTTACTGGCTGTCTGATTATAGAGAAATCATTTCAACTCTCTCAGATTCATTTTCCTAATCTACAAAAATAAGGATAATAACACCACCTACCTCACAAGGATTTTACCCAGAAAGTACTTTGTAAACCTAACTGTGCTATAGAACTGTGAATTGTTATTATTAAAGGAGATTGGGTGCTTTACTAAGCTCCTTGGAGGGTAGAGACTTCATTGCTTTTCATCTGGGTCTCTTCTATAATTCTCAGAACTGTCTTGAAGACAATATATGTTTGTTGAATGGATGCAGCAACATTACATTTCCATGTGCAAGAGTGAGCCCTGTGTTCCTCTATTGCTTGTATTTGACTGAAAAGACATTGAACACCTGTGCACACCTAATCCACCCATTCATCATACATTCCTTTTGCCTTCAGAACAACTTGTGTGCTGCACATAATGTTATGTGTGTCTTCTCAATAAAACTCTATGCCCTAGGCTCATGTAAGGATTGTAAGGGACCATCAAAATAATTTACTCCAACCTCTTAAGAAGACAAAGGCCCAGAGAGGGGATCATAGGATTATAGGTACAGAGTTAGAAAGGACTTTAGAGGACCCCAACTTCTTCATTTTACAGATGAAGAAAATGAAGCCCAGTGATGCTAAGTGCCTTATCTAGGCTGTAGTAGAATTTTAATCCAGGTTTTTCTGACTCCAAAGCCAGTGCCATATTAACTGAAGCATGCCTATTACTTAACCAACATCATCCAAATCTCAGCACAGTGATTAGAGTGCTGGGCCTGGAAACAGAAAGATCTGAGTTCAAATTTGGTCTCAGACACTTACTAGTTGTGTGACCCTGGACAAGTCACTTAACTTCTATCTGTCTTAATATCCTCAATTCTACAATAAGGATAATAATAGTCCTTACTTTTCACTGTTGTTGTGAGGATCAAATGGGATATATGTAAAGCACTTAGCATAGTGTCTCAAACAAAGTAGGTATTTAATAAATGTTCATTTCATTCCTTTACTCTTCTAGACATGGCATTATTTTTCTGTTCACTGAATTTACTCCATCCTCCAAACAACTGCCGAAGTGATATTCTTTTTTAATGTAAATAGCATTTTTCCCATTACATGTAAAAACAATTCTCAACATTCCCTTTTTATAAAATTTCACATTTCAAATTCTTCTCCATCCTTTCCCTCTCCCCTCCCCAAATGGCAAGTACTATGATATAGGTTATACATGTGTAGTCATATTTTCACAGTTGCCATGTTGTGAAAAATAAATAGAACAAAAGAAAAAAACACAAAGAAAAAGAAAGTAAAAAATAGCATTCTTCAATACATACTCATCCATCAACTTTTTCTCTGGATGTGGATAGAATTTTCCATCATGAGTCTTTTGGAATTGTCATGGATCATTGTATTGCTGAGAAGAGCTAGGTCTATCATAGCTGATCATAGCACAATGTTACTATCACTGTGAACAGTGTTCTCCTGGTTCTGCTTACTTAAATCAGCATCAGTTCATGTAAGTCTTTCCAGATATTTTTTTCTGAAATCCGGTTGCTCATCATTTCTTATAGCACAATAGTATTTCATTAGATGTGTATAGCACAAAATGTTCGGTTATTCCCCAATTGATGGGCATTCCCTCAGTTTCCAATTCTTTGCCACCACAAAAGTGCTGCTATAAATATTCTTGTCCATGTAGGTTCTTTCCCTTTTTGTTGATCCCAAAGAGATATTCTTAAAGTCCATACCTGACCATGTTATTCCACTGTTCCATAAACTCCAATGGCTTCCTATTACTTCTAGGAGTAAAAATAAATTCTTCTGTATGGAACATAAAGTCCTTTATAGTTTGGTTCCAAACTACCTTTCCAGGCAGGGAATAAATTATAAATTATTCCCCTCATGCACTCTTACAATAATACTTCTACACCCCACAACCTAAAAAGTGCTGTTCAAATATGAGTGGCTATCAATACCTCTTAAGGAAGCCCATATGGCTTTTAGACAGCTATAATTGTTCATTTGACATACATCAAGCTTTGATTTGGTTTGTATCAGACCAGAATCTGCCTATGACTTCAATAAATTGTGCCTGGGTCTGCCTTCTGGAACTTATCAGAACAAATTTAATCCCTCTTCTATATGATAGGCTTTCAAATACTCGAAGACAGCTATCATGTCTTGTTATATACAGATTATGGACATCATGTCCACATCATGCATGGTGGGGGGACAATAAGCAAAATCCCTTCTCTTCAGTGCATATTTGGAAGAGATATGTAACAAACACACATTTAAATAGGGCTTATATCCATCATTTTATGTGATTTACACAATTTTCTTTTGGGTATCTAAGGCCAGTCTAATCATCCCTGTTACACAGATGAGGAAATTAAGATGTAGACACATTACATGGACATTCTAAGTGGCACTAGGAAGTAGGGAGTATATTGCAGGCATGGAAAGCATAAAAAGGGGAGATAGATTTTTGTGTTTGAGAAACAGCAAGAAGTATTATGTGGCTGAATCACAGAATATCTAATGGCATACAATGCCAAAAGTTACAATCCTTTTCATTGTCAGTGCATTTATCTCTTTTATGTATATGTATATGTATGTACATGTGTATATGTATATTTGTATACACACATACAAATATACATAATATATACATATATGTACACACATGTATGTACATATATTAAAGGTGCTTAACCTTCGACACTCAGTTAAGAGAGAAGTAGATAGCAAAGGAGAAAGGAAAGAGCAAGGATACTTTGAGACCACTACCATGAAACAAAAAAGGCAACTGTATCTCTGAAGGGGTGGAAATGTACACAGTTGTGGTCTTGGGTGTGATGAGCTTCAGGTTCCAAAGAAGTGTATGTAAAATGGATTTTAGTGTAAGTTAAGGTGTATTTTAGTGTGTGTGAAGTGGATTTTTTGTTTTTATTTTTTAAAGTTCAGTTTCCCAGGATCCATAGTCATAACAATCTCTTACTCCCAGATATCAGCTATGAGTTCCCACAATTATGGTTAAAAACATCTCCACTATGCGTGCACACTGTTATATAATGATAAATGATATAAACATTCACTGCGACTGCACAGTGAGATACAGGGATGGGGTGATGTAAACTTGCAAGGCTATAACTGGTAATGTGCCTTCTTTGTCTATTGCTCTACAAAGCAGGTGGGTATTCATCAGGGAAGGGGGAACCCTTAGACTTGAATGCACAAGCTGGAATGTTGTACATCCCTTGATCGGCCTCCACTGAGGCCTGAGGGGGCTTTAGGGGAATGCACAGGTTCTGCCTGTCTCAATTGATGCCCTCAAGACATAGGGGTAGTTGTCCCACCTTCCCATCAGGCCATGTGAAAAGGGTGATTAGGGAATGCTGTAGGAGTTTGTCCTCCCATTATCAGCAATCCTCCTCTGAGAAAACTAAACTAGAATAAAGTAAGATTATTAACCCCTTCCTAGTTTCTTTCCTGTCTGACCAGATTAAGAGTGAACCTGTGCTAGCAGCCTTCCCGTGTGCTATGTTTATGTGTCTTACAAGGAGAAACAGAGTCAGTGATAGAGGCAAGAGGTGACCTCTTGTCCCGGTATCTGAAGTATGACAGACTTCCAGTCTCTCCTCCTCAACTTCTATGTATGCTATCTGGGTTTCTCCAACCAACTGAGGTTATCTCTCCATGAGAAAGAAGGCCAGATGTTTTACAGGGAGGGGCAGGATTACATCCAGATGTTTCTGAAGATTTCTCCTGCTCTAATGACAAAGGCACTGGGGAGCCAGTCATTGAGATTAAATGGAAGATGAAAGTTTCTAACTCAGAATGTTCCCAGGCAATGCCAGAAGGAGGAGGAGGCTCAACAGAGAAGGAGGGAAGGTTTTCTCTGGAGCAAAGAAGGCTCATCCCCTTTTCTAGACTGCTATCTCAAAATCATCTATAGAAAAAGGGTCTTTATGGAAATGAAAGAATTGCATCTCATTGGTTGTGAATCTTATATAATCCATTTATTCAGAGGCCCATAAAAAAGCACTCAAATTTAAGAGGCAGAAATAAAAATGAGTGTAATTGCACCTGTTTTGAAATTCTTTTCCATCCTGTAACACCATTTTCCCTTTACTACCACTTAACTTACATGATGTTTAATTGAAAGCACTAAGTTGCTGAGTAGGGCTCCATGTGGTTTTACACTAGAGACACCCTGTATAAAAGATGCAGATTAAATAGCATTCCTTTTGTTATGCGCAGGAGGAACTTATCCACTGTCAAAAAAAAAGTACGGGGGGTGGGGGGAACAGGAATAGATCCCCAGACATGAAAAGTGGTTTGGAAAAATTATTTTTGATTCAGTGAACAGACCTTTATAATAGCTTGTATTTATAATTATAATATTAATAGTAATGTCATCAAATTTTCATTTCATATTAATTTACATACATATAATACAATCCATATAATATAATTATATTATTATAAAATTACATTAATTTTATTAATATAATATATTCATATGATATAAATAATAAAATATAGTTGTTTTAATAATATTTATATTAGCTTACATAGTTTTAGAACTGGGGGAGAACTTAGACCATCTAGTTCAATCCCTCATTTTACTGATGAGGAGATTCATGCTCTGAGGTGAAATATCTTGCCCCAACACAGGTAGTTAGTGGCAGAACCAGCATCAGAATCCAAGCCGCTTGCTTGGAAGGCATCATGGTAAAGTAAAAAACACTTTGAATTTGAAATTAAAGGCATGGAGAAATATCTGGTCTGTGACACTTACTAGCTGATTGATCAGGGACAAGCCTTAACCTTTCTAATCTTCAGTTTCCTCCACTATAAAATAGGGGAGCTTTGGGGGTGGAGCTCTTTAAGATCCCTTCTGGCTAGCTCTAAATCTATCATTCTGTATGATTCAATGACTCACAGGCCACAATGCATTCTAATATATCATGGAACTTTGATCATACTTTTGGAAGTTGCAACCTTGAGGCATCTGGGTAGCATAGTAACTTAAGTTCTAAATCTGTGTTCAGAAAGACCCAGGTATGACTTACATTACAGATGACTTTCCAGGTGCATATCACTGACAGGACATAGGAGTACAGACCTAGCTGAAATTGACCAAAGTGCATCTAGTCCAAATCTCTCATTTTACAAATGAGCAAAGTAATGCCTAGAGCAGTTAAGTAGATTACCTAAAGTCATCCTGATAGTAAGTGGTAGAGCTGGGATTTGAATCCAGGTCTTTTGACTCCACC
>NW_027187460.1:22627734-22628095 GCF_028583685.1 Petaurus breviceps papuanus | reverse complement strand
TCTGTCTCTCTCTCTGTCTCTGTCTCTCTCTCTGTCTCTCTCTTTTTCTCTGTCTCTCTGTCTCTCTCTGTCTCTCTCTTTTTGTCTCTCTATCTGTCTCTCTGTATCTCTCTGTCTCTCTCTCTGTCTCTCTGACTCTCTCTCTGTCTCTGTCTCTCTCTGTCTCTCTGACTCTCTGTCTCTCTCTCTGTCTCTGTCTCTCTCTCTGTCTCTCTCTTTGTCTCTCTATCTGTCTCTCTCTGTCTATGTCTCTCTGTCTCTGTCTCTCTCTGTGTCTCTCTCTGTCTCTTTCTCTGTCTCTCTCTGTCTCTCTCTTTGTCTCTCTCTCTGTCTCTGTCTCTCTATCTCTGTCTCTCTCTGT
>NW_027187460.1:22584559-22627634 GCF_028583685.1 Petaurus breviceps papuanus | reverse complement strand
GTATTTTAACCAGTATCAAATAGTGTAGATGGTTGCCACAGGTGATGGCATACATATTTCATGTATACTGTTCCTCTTTATTTTCATGAAGATTCTAGACCCAAAATAGAGATGGTAAAGGAAGCCTATAAACAACGAGGAATCTTGTCTACTTTTTAATGGAAAATTCTTTATTATAAGAGATGGCTCTCTGAGTAGAGATAGAGGGAAGTTTATGGGGAATGTTAGGCCATATAAAAATAAAATATATCAATTAAAATATTTTAAGTGGGAAGAAAGATTTTTATGAACTCATATAGAGTACAACACATAGAACCACCCAGGAGAGCAATATACAAAATGACAAATGATAATAGTAACTCACTTTTATGGTAGTTTGCTAGGCATTCTGCTTGTATTATTTCATTTGATACTCATAACACTGTCAGGTAAAAGCTATTATTATCCCCATTTTACAGATGAAGAAACTAAGAGTTAGAGGGCTGACTTGACAAGGGACACCCAGATTGTATTTATTTGTCTAGGACAGGATTCAGATCTAGGACTTCCTGACTTCAGGTTCTGTGCTACATCCATCATGTCATGAAGCCTTTCAAAAAAAATGCAGCTGCAAACAAAACAGAAAGATAAATGAACTCAGATTCTCTCCTTCCTCTCAACAGAGATGTGGGAATGTTGAATCATTCACTCATTTTATCAGACTCTTTTAACTTTTTTTTTCTTTTTTAAGGAAGGTTTTAATGGGGGTAAGGGGCAGCTAGGGAGAAGTAGGTTTGAAAATGATTCACAGTAAACAATCAATAAAACTTGTTAAAAAGAGGGGGACAGTCCAGTTTCTTTATAGCTATATTTTTTTCAATGAAAGTAGTTCATTTGTGCTAAAGAATAATGAATAAAGGGTAATAATTGGCCACCTTTCACCTCCCCAACTAGATGTAAGCAGTTGCTGAATGGGTTTTGTATCCAAGGGTGAAGAGGTTTCCTAGACCAGCAATAGATTTTGTTGTTGGTGGTGGTTAAAAAACACCAGTAGGACTTTCCACACAATAATCAATCCAAGAGCATTTATTTGTTACATACTAGGTACCAGACTTTGTACTAAGAGCTGAGAATACAAGGACAAAAGTGAAAAAAATCCCAGTAGTGAATACCCTAATAGGTGAGCTACTGTGTACACATTTGAGTATGGAATAGAGAATGTACCTCTAATTTTATAAGTATGGGGAACTCACAGGTGAGTAACTCTTCATCAATACAGGCTGACACTTCCTCTAGAAGTGATGAATTTAGAGAAAGATGCCTAAGGCACTGAGAAGTTAAGTGACTGGCTCAAGACCACTTACTACTTTTCAGAGTCTGAATTAGAACTCAGTTCTTCCTGGCTTCTAGGACAGTGCTCTATGCATTACAACAATGATGTTAAACTCAAATGGAAATCAATCCCTGCCGATCAAATACTGACAAATTAGCTTTATTTATGTTGTATTTTTATTTGTTTTGTTCAACATTTCCCAATTACATTTTAACCAGATTCTGTTTGCCCCTTGAGAGTTTGACACCTCTGCCCTATGTTCCCTTTCCCATGATATACGTAAGAGTGCATGCAGAGTATATACAACATGAATACAAGACAGTTTTTATGGGAATAGTTCAATAACCATTGAATAATAGAGAAGGCTCCATGAAGACAGCAGCTCTTGAGTTGTGTCTTAAAGAAAACCATGGATCCTAAGACGAAGAGGTGAAAAAGAAGAATATAGCAGGTATAGAGGACAGCTATGTAAATACTCAGAACTGAAACATGGCATGGTGTATCAAATGTGCAGGTATATCAGTGCATCTGGAAAGCACAGTATGGAGAAATAATGGTTTAGTATAAGAAGTTTGGAAAGGTGGGAAGGGACCAGCTTGTGGGGAACTTTAGAGGTCAGATCTATGAATTTATATATGATCCCCTGGAGTTTGTTGAGTTAGGAAGGTATATGATCTGACTTTCTCTTCAGAAAAATCAATTTGACTGCTGCTTGAAGGCTTGATTGGAATGGGAAAGACTTGATGCAGGGAGATCAAATAGGAGTCTAGTCCAGGTTAGAGGAGATGAGAGAATGGACTAGAGCACTAGCTATATGAGTGATGGGGGGAGGGGATATGGTGGTATATGGCATATCAAACAGTCATTAGTATGTGAGTGATAGAAATAAGATTGAACAGGTAACAGCTAGGTTGCAAATATGGAGAAATGGAAGGATTGTGGTGTCTTCACCAATAATACGGAAGTTTGACGGATTTTAGGGGGATGCCCTTGGTTGGCTGGTGACACATGGATGTTCGATCAGTAAAGGAGACAAAGAAAGAATAATCTGCAAGAGGAAAACCAAGGGTGAGCAATATCCTGAAAACTTGCAGAATAAAGAGAGCTTTCAGAAGGAGAGCGGAGTCAGATGGGTCAGATGTAGCAGAGAAGTCAAGGAGGATGAAGATTAAAAAAAAGACTTAAAGTTGGTAGCTAAGACATCTTGTAAAGCAGACAATGCAAATATAATTATCCTCAGTTTACAGTTTACACGTGAGGGAACAAATCTAAGGGAAGTTATATCATTTAAAATTTTTATCTGTTTATAAGTCATATATGAAAGAAATAAAAATATGCAATTGTCTAATTAGCACCCAAGGGGAGAGAATTTATTTCATGTACTGAGCATGTGCTAGAGAGATAGGGAACATAGTTTAGTGGTATAAAGGGGCACAGTGGATAAAGCACCAGCTCTCAAGTCAGGAGATATGTGTTCAAATCTGGCCTCTGATACTTTCTAGCTGTGTGACCCTGGGCAAGTAACTTCACCCTGTTTACCTCAGTTTCCTCATCTGTAAAATGAGCAAGAGAAGAAAATGGCAAACCACTCCAGTGTCTTTGCCAAACAAAACCCCAAACAGGGTCATGGAGAGTTGGACACAACAGAAATGATGCAACAAAAGGAAAACTCTAGATGGAAAATCCAGAAACATGAATTTGAAACCCAGCTCTGTCACCTATCACCTATTGTCACCTGTTACCTAGTTGGGTAAACTCAACAGGCATTCCTCTGGTCTGCAGTGAAAGGAGGGTGTTGAATCAGATCATCTCTAAAGTCCTTTCTCAGTTATGCTCTCTCTGATTCTACTGCACATCTTTGCTTCAATTCAATCCAATAAATAGAGCAGGTGCCTACTATGTGCCAAGTGCTATGCTAGATGGATAATCGTATCCTTTTATAGCCCTTGCATTTCTCCTAGAGTAATGATACTAATAGTCACTCAGTCAAGAACCATTTATTAAGTGCTTACTGTGTGCCAGTTACTGTGCTAAGCTCGGATGATATAATAGAATTAAACTGAAAATATTGTGCTTTAAATTACCAAAGAGCTTCACATTCATGGTCTGCTTTGCTCCTCATTTGGCTTTGATAGAGAGGTTTTGCAACTGTATCATGAGCTACATTTTATAGATGAAGAAGTCAGGCTCAAAAATATCACATTCCTTGAACATCATTACATACCTAGTAAATGACAGGGGCAGGATTCAAATCTAACTCCATCTTTAACTCCAGTATTCTTTGCATAGCATCACATTGTGGGCTAAACCACGTGGGCTCTGGTGGCCTAACCTGAAAATAGAACTATTATCAACAACACAGTTTCTATGGAACATACAAACTCAGGATATTAAAAAAATATTCTGGGTTCCAGAGAGGAACATTGGGCAACTGGCGTATCATCTCCAACACAGTACAGAAAAGCGGCGGCTACTGATAGCCTAATAAAAAGAGGCTTTTTCTTCCTTCCTGCTAGGGTATCTCCTTCTTCATTCTTCTATGCTCCTCACACACAGTGTGACCAGTGTATAGCACTGATTGCCCTGCCCAGGCTGTGTGAGAATGGTGTCTACTCCCATAGCAGCAACCATCATTAGTATGTAAAAAGATGGTCTAAGTACCAGAGAATGGTTCCTGAAATAAGGGCATGTTGTGTTTATCTACCATCAAAGATCTGAATGACCTTGTAACTTACTAGCTGCATGAGCTTGCATAGATCTCTGGACCTACCTCATATTCATCATCTGTGAAATGAAAATGTTGCACTAGATGGTTTCTAAGGCCCCTTTTTGTTGTTGTTTAGTCGTGTCTGACTCTTTGTGACCCCATTTAGGGTTTTCTTGGCAAAGATACTGAAGTGGTTTGCCATTACAGATGAAGAAACAGAGGTAAACAGGGTAAAGTGACTTACCTAGGGTCACTAGTAAACAAGAGGCTGGATTTGGACTCAGGAAAAGGAGTATTTCTGACCCTAGGATAGGTACCTTATCTACTCTGCCACCTAGCTGCACCTTCTACCATGTTTCCCAGATAATAAGACCTATCCCGAAAATAAGCCCTCCCCTTACTGTGTAAGATTCCTCTAAAATAAGCCCTCCCCCGAAAATAAGCCCTATTGAGATTGCTACTGTAGTGAAGGTGATCCCCTGCGCTACACGTTACATTGCGGTACCCTCTGTATGCACTGTCCCGTCCCCCCCGGGTGAAACGCACGCCGCGCTCCGAGCTGCATCCAATCAGAGCTGCAGCAGTGAGAGCGTCATCCTGTTCTTCCCCAGTGATTTGCTTGCTGGCGCCATTGAGAGCAGTGCCGCGGAGGAGAGCTGAGGCAGGACAACATAAGCCCTCCCCTGAAAATAAGCCCTCTGGTGTTTTTCTTTCCAAAAAAATTTATAAGACAGTATCTTATTATCGGGGAAACACGGTAAGGCCCTTTCTACCTTTAAATGCTACACTTGTAGCATAGGTAGTAGAAAGAGGAAATGGAAAGAACACAGATTCTGTAGTGACAGGGCTTGAGTTCAGATGTTGTCACAAATACTTATTATGCTGACCTTGAAAAAGTCATTTAACTGGAGCCTTAGTTCTCCTCGGTGATTCGAGGAAGCTAGATGGCACAGTGTATAGAGTGCTTGGCCTGCATTCAGGAAGATCTGAGTTTAAATCCAATATCATACACTTAGTAGCTGCATTACCCTGGGCAGGTGACTTCACATCTCTTTTCCTCAGTTTTCTGAACTGTAAAATGAAGGTAATAACAGTCCCTATTACCCACAGATATTGCAAGGATCAAATGAGATCACATTTGTAAAGCACTTAGCACAGTGACTAACATGTAGTCGGCATTGTATATTCCCTTCCTTTTTTTTCTCCTTCTCCCTTCTAAATCCTTCCAACTCCAGATCTACGATCCTATAACCTTGGTTCTTGGCCAGTAACTGATAAGTTACTTCCTATGTGACCTTGAATTTCTTTCTCTGGGCCTCATTTTCCTCATGTGTAAAATGATAATGGTTAAACTGAATGACAGCTAAAGCCATTTTCTAAATCCTATCATCATGTTCAACATATTAAAAGAAATAAGGCAACTTTAAAATGCTCAGACCTGTATTATATATACCCAGGTGTATGTACATATTTTACGTTTTCTTAACCTTCATGGTCCTTGGTTCCCTCAACTGGAAAATACTGGTGGATGCACTAGACAAACTATAATCCTCCTTCTAGCTTTAACATTTATTCTCTTCCCCAAGGGCCATGATGAGGGAGAGATGGAGGCACAGACATAGAGCATATGGATGGAGGTTACTCAATTTATATTAAGTTCAACATTCCAGAAGGGACTTGTAATGTCTGTTGCCCTTTAGCTGACTTCCTACTACAATGTTTGTTTACAATCAGCCAAGCATGAACTGCTATTTTTAAACCTAGCTTTTTGTGTAAGAAGGATGGAACTCAAAACTAAATTTGATTTGTCAGAGAACTCAAATCCTCTGGATTATGGCTCTAAAAAAAGAGACAGATGTAATTCACTTTAATTATCATTTGACTGCCTTCCCACCCCTACAATCCCAGAAACAAAGATACCATTGGTGAAGGTGGCTGTATCCGGGGCAGAAAACCTTCTAGCTACTGACAACCAATAAGATTGCAATTGTTTACATTTTTTTAAACAACATGAAACTGTGCTTTCGTGGACAGCTGGCTGTGAAGGCCAGGAAATCCAGGAGTTTGCACAGCTGGCTAAGTGAAACACGAAATATTCTCTTGTCAGATGAGTTCATATCCATTTATGGCCCTTTCTGCTTTTCTGTAGATGCTTTCTGTGTTTGCAGGGAAAGTGAGTTTATAGGCCTGGCAGATCTGGGGATGGGCTTAAGGATGGATTTTACATGGTTAGTCTATGAAATTCCAATTTCTTTTCCTTCAGAAACTACAGATGTCCAAAGCACCAATCATTAGAGCTGAAACCAAAGCTCTTTTATTCAAGAGCTTCTGATTGGCATTAAGGAACAGCTGTAAGTGGAATGAACCACAGGAAAATGCCATTGGGGAACAAGGGGAGCCATTTAGGAAAGAGATTGCTATTGCCTGCCCATCCTAGCTAGAGCAGCTTACCTCTCTCTGCCCCCACCCCTTCTCCCTACCTCTTTGATTACATCTCCTCACATGAGCAATATAAGAAGAAAAAAAAAACAGATGCACAGGCAAATAATTATATTATTCAACTATTCATTGAATGCCACTGTTTTCTGCGTTATCACAACAACTTTCTTTGTATATCTTTTTATTGCTACCCACCCACCTGGACTGTTGCAAAAACTCCCACATGCTCTCTTTGCCTCTAGTCTCTCCTCTTCCCAGTGATTCCTCCACAGCATTTTCAGACTAATCTTCCTAAGGCGCATGGCTGATTATAGCATGTCTTTCCTCAAAATCTTTCACCTAGATGATAAAATTCAAACTTCTTATTATGGCACTCAAGGTTCTTTAGAAACTGCTGCCACCCAGCCCCTTCATTCTTATTTTACAATTTCCCCCATCTGTACTCTATATTAATCAATCTATAATCTAATCTGTACATAATCTAAGCTATATTCTAACTAAATGGTACTGTTTACTTTCCCTTGTTCAAATCTCATACTGTACCACTTCTAAGCTTTTAATCAATTCCTAATAACCAGTTCTGAAATCAGAAGTGCCTGAGTTCAAATCCAGCCTCAGTCACTAGCTGGGTGACCCTTAGCACTGTTTGCCTCAGTTTTCTGATCTGTAAAATAATCTGGAGAAGGAAATGGCAAGCTACTCCAGTGTCTTTACTTGATTGATTTGAATTCTTTTTATAGAGGAAATTGGGGTTAAATGACTTGCCCAGGGTCATACAACTAGTAAGTGTCTGAATCCAGCTTTGAATTTAGGTCCTCCTGACTCAAGGGCAGGGGTTCTATCCACAGTATTACAGAGCTGCCACTCCAGTATCTTCACCAAGAAAATTCCAGATGAGGTTATTGAGATTCAGGACTGAAAAGACTTAACAGTTATCTAGTAGACACAGTAGGCAGACCTCTCCCCTTTCAGCTTCCTTTTGTATATTGTCTTCCTCCATTAGATTATAAGCTCCTTGAGCACAGAGATAGTTTCTTTTTATTTGTATTTGTGTCCCCAGCTCTTAGGGCAGTGCAGAACACGTTGTTATTTGATTGTTTCAGTTAAGTCTGACTCTTCCTGACTCACTTTTTAGGCAAAGATATTAAAGTGATTTGCCATTTCCATCTCCTCATCATTTTACAGATGAGGAACTGAGGCAAATAGGGCTGTGACTAGCCTAGCATCACACAGCTAGTGTCTCTGGCCAGATTTGACCTCAAGAAGACTCATCTTCCTGACTTTAGACCCAGCATTCTATCCATTGGGCCACTACCTGCCTGCCTTGTACATAGTGGGCACTTAATAAATGTTTATTGATTGATTTAATGATAATATTGAGAGTAATGAATTTATCCATCTTCAATCTGGTAACCATATCTCCTATTTTCCATTTTTAATGAATTGTTAAAGGTATTGTTTGTAAGCATCTAGATTCAGAAAAACAAACAACAAGAACCAACCCCAGCTTCTGTTAAGTAAAGGTCAAATCTTATTTCATTTTTGACTGTTTCATTGGTAAACTAGGGAAATGCTGTAGTATCTCTGGATTTCAGTCTAGGAATTGGAAACATCTTTCAGGCTAGCTTTGTGGACATTTATTGGAGGAACTCAAGCATGTCAAAATTGACATTCTCATGATAAATGAAATCACAGGGTATAAGAAAGTTGTAATTAAATGAAGGAATGGCTCACAGATTCCCCTAAAAGAGACAAATAAATGAGTTACTGGTATATCTATAGGCACCAAGAAACATCATTTCATGGGACATTTAATCATTTCATAGTGCAAAGACAAATATTTGCAAAAAGATCACCAAGAAAATAATTGCAGCTAAATGCTTATTGACTGATTGTCAGTTGCAAAGGAAGAAGAGGGAAAAAATTATCTGAAGAGCTCAGTAACACTACACCAAGGGTAACTTAAAGACCATAGACCAAAAGTTCCTAAACATTTTTGTGCTATGGATTCTTGGTAGTCTGGTGAAGTTGCGGGACCCCTCCTCAGAATATGTTTTGGTTTTTTTTCATCATAATTGAAGAAAATGCTAATATTTTGCTAGGGGCTGGTGAAAGTAAGGTTTGCTTTTTTCCCCATCCGAGGTCACAGACCCTCTGAAATCTATCCTTTTGGAATTTGATAGACATCAGGTTAAGAACCCCTATTAGAGAGGTTTTATGGTTTGCCCCAACAGATGATTTGGGCCAACATCCATGAAGTGGAAGATATTTAATGCACTGCAGAATCATATTATATTGCATTAGTATATAACCCCATTGCTGTAATGCCAAGCAAAGACAAAGTCCCAAGGTTCAAAATACCAGCATAGGTGCTCTCCATTTTATTCAGTGAAAAATTAAGAACAGAGAAAATCAAAATATAACATCATTCAAAATATAGCATTCACCAAGTATAATTCAATAATCTCCAAGTTCTACTCCACCCTGGACATTATAATTTATTTAGTCAATCCCAAAGACCCTCTTCTAAGTACTACTCCACCCCTAGGCTGTCCATTCATTTAGTTAATACTGAAGTTCAAAGTACTTCACAGTACAGGGTCACCTAAATCTCACACCAGTCTCCTTCATGTATATACCTCCTATAGCAGTTAAAGTAATTTGATTTCTGTCTTTAGAATATCCTAAACTTTTTTTTATTTCTTTCAAATCATTACCTATGATTGAAATTCTCTGTCCTCACATCTCTAATGGTTGAAATCCTACAGCCTTTTAATGTCCAAAAGAATTACAACTCCTCTTGATATCTTTTCCTACTTCCCCAACTAAGTGATTTCTCCCATCTCTAAATCCCTGCAGAAATCCTTAGTATTTTGGAGGTCCCATAGGTGTATTCAAGTTCTATTTTGTGTTATGGTTGTTTCTCTCCCATTCTTATCTTCTCTACTGAACTACAAACTCTACTTCAGCAAAGCTTTTGTTTTACTGAAATTTGCATCATCCACAAGGCCTGACATAGTACCTTAATTAACTTAATGGGATTATTTTTGTTTATCATCATGAAATTTACAAGACTATGCCATTCCTCTACTCTAGAAGAAAAAAGAAATGGTGTTTCCTGTTGCCTTCTGACCCACAGTGAAGCCAATTCTACCAAACACTTAACTAGTCTTTCTAAAGAGTCACCCTTCAAAGCAAAAATCTGGGAAACAATTTTTATAGCCAGTGTCTCTGATAAAGGGCTTATTTCTCAAATATATGGAGAACTAAGTCAAATTTATAAGAATATAAGTAATTCAAGGGGTGGCCAGGTAGCACAG
This sequence comes from Petaurus breviceps papuanus, assembly GCF_028583685.1. Taxonomy (NCBI): domain Eukaryota; kingdom Metazoa; phylum Chordata; class Mammalia; order Diprotodontia; family Petauridae; genus Petaurus; species Petaurus breviceps. The sequence goes on along the minus strand of NW_027187460.1, from coordinate 22,617,856 downwards.
CGAGTAAGAGCACCGGCTCCAGTGTTGAGAAGACCTGGAGATCGAATCCCGGGCTCAGACACTTAGCACCCACCCAGAAACACCTGGCCGTGTAACCTTGAGCAAGTTACTTAACCCCAATTGCTTAAAAAAAAAAAAAAAGAATTACAAGTCATTCACCAATTGAGAAATGGTCAAAAGATATGAACAGGCAATTTTCAGATTAAGAAATCAAAGCTACCTATAGTTATGTGAAAATAAATCACTATTGATTAAAGAAATGCAAATTAAAACAACTCTGAAATATCACATCACACCTGTCAGATTAGCTAACATGACAAAAGAGGAAACGGTAAATGTTCTAGATGTGGAAAGATTGGAACATCAATGGATTGTTGATTGAGTTGTAAACTGATCCAAACATTCTGGGAACATTTTGGAATTATGCACAAAGGGACATAAAATTGTGCATATCCTTTCATCCAGCAATGCAACTTCAGGGTCTGTATCCCAAAGAGACTATAAAATTGGGAAAATGACCCACAATACAAAAATATTTAGAGCAGCTCTTTTTGTGGTGGCAAAGAGTTGGAAGCTGAGGGGATGTCCATCAACTGGAAAATGGGTGAATAAGTTGTGGTATATGAACATAATGGAATACTATTGTTCCATAAGAAATGATGAGCAGGTGAATTTCAGAAAAACCTAGGAAAACTTATATGAATTGATGCTGAGTAAAGTGAGCAGAACCAGGAAAACACTGTACACAGTAACAGCAATATTGTCCAAAGACCAACTTTGATAGACTCAAGCTCCTCTTAATGCAATAATCTAAGACAATTCCAAAAGACTAAGGATGGAAAATTCTACCCACATCTAGAGAAAGAACTATGGAGTCTGAATGCAGATTAAAACACAAAATTTTTTCTGGGGTTTTTAATTTTTTTCATAGTTATTCTCTTTGGTTCTGATTCTTCTAAATAGTGATATATCATATCATTGATATATCATATTGATATATGAGCTCAACAGAGCTCATATCCAAACTCCGAGATCAGTCACATTTGGACACAATGTAACTTGACCCCAATATAATAATGTAATTTTGGTCCTTTCTGAGAATGGACAAGAACCAATCTTACTCTTGAAGTAGACATGAGAAAGGTAATAAGGATGGAAGAATTGCCCTATGTTAGAAATTTCCCAGGATTCCAAATTATTCCATCCAACTATACTCTCTGCATTCTCTGTGATCATTTTCTTTCCCATTTGCTATGCCATCTTCTCTTTGGGTCCATGCCCTTCTACCCTTCTGGGTGCCAATTGTTTCCAGGAACTCTGAGTTACCTTTTACTCCTCTAGGATGTTGTCCATGAATACAAAACACTAACTCAAGAGCAAACAGACATTTATTAGTATGTGCCAGCCACTAAGACCTAGAGCTACAAACCATGACAAACAAAACAAAAAATCCATATTCTCAAGAAGCTCACAACCTAAGGGACTCCAAGTTAGAGGAAGTTGTCTCTCTATTCACCAAATCTCTCCAGCTTTGACCCATTGTAAGATACTCATTTCCCATTACAGAATATGCGTCTCCTCCATGGAGTGTTCTTCACCGAGCTGAGATCTCCCCCTTTATTTCCTCCTATTTCAATCCCTCTCATTTGCCATCTTTCACATTCTCCTGTAGCCCTACTTCCTGTTGAGAGTGTACAGGAGTTATTTTCCTTTTGTTATTTACAAAGATTTGATTAGGATATGTCACTCATTCCTGTTTATCTTTTACTCTCCTCACCCCCTTTATGCAGTCTCCCTTTCTTCCCCCACAAAGTCCATTTAGTCACCTTGGGGATTGGGAAGGAAAAGTTTAGTTCATGTTATTTCAGGCCTATTCCAACATGGTCATTTCTCCTCCTTTAAATTATTTAATTTCAACTTTCATCTTTATCCCCTTGTGTACTTTTGGAAAGAAATATTTTAATTAAGATCAGTAGCTCTGATTTTTTCAACCCAAGAGGTGTCCTTTTTTTCTTTAATAGTCTCTAGAAATTGGAAGATTTATTCCATTCTCATGCTTTCTTTGGTAGTTATGTTCATTTACCTTTTTCTTTAGGGATGATTTGCCAAAAACATCAATTCCAAGCTTTTTGTGGAGGCTGTGCAAATTCAATCCCTCTGAACCAGTATGCTGGTTCCTTTCTCCTTCCCCTTATACTATCAAGGGCAATGGGTTCTGGGATTACCCCCGTCATTGCCCTTTCTGACCCTGAGGCCAGACTGCTGCTGCTAGTCATGAATGTCCTATTCCATTGGTCCACTCGTCATATGTAATCATCACATCTTTCATCATGAGTCTACGGGCACTTGTGTTTCCTTGGGTCCTTCATCTCCAGGTCTGCAGCAACAACATACCTGATCTAAGGGTCTTTGCAAAAATCTATTCATACTGAGATTCTAATTGAGTTCATAAAGAGGCTATACTGAGTTCTGACTTTAGGTCTCCACTAAGAATTCCCAGCCCCAGAATGATATTTTCTCCTATTTTGCTGATGCCCACCAAAGGACTTAACTATGACTATTGCACCTAATTATATTATCAGTTGATATATAGATATGTATATCAATTTTCTCTACAAGAATAGTATAAGGTCTTTTTTTTCCTTTTTATTAAAATCACTTCTACAACCTAAGTAAACTATATAGCATTCCCTTACTCTACTGCTTTATTATGTCCAGAAAAAGGAAGCTAGTTTGGAATGCCTTGTTTTTGATGAAGCTGTGGTAATTTTCTGTATTTACTGCTTCCCTTTCTGGATAACTGCCAGGCATTTCTTTAATAATCCTTTTAGAATTTTCCAGAAATGACAAAATCAAGGTCACTAGTATATAGTTTGTGAACTGTTTTCCACCCTTTTTGGAGAATTAAGAAATTTGTCTTTTTTCAATCTCCTTTTACTAAAACCATTTTTTACGCTCTTTCAAATATCTTTACTCAACAAATATTTCTGTCAGTTCTTTAAAGACCTGAGGATGTAGTTCATCTGGGCAAGGCAACTTGAATTCATCATTGGCAACTAGGTGTTTTCTTACTTTCTCCTTACGTATTTTGGATACCTGTTACTCATTTGTTTTCTATCTTCCCAGAAGTAAATTCTTTCTTCTTTTCAGAGAAAACTAGAATTGGGTAGCTCTGCCTTCTTCCTGTGATTAGTCATCATCATCCCTCCAAAGGTCCTCACCTCTTTGGGATCCTACTTTTGTCCCAATGTAATTTAAAAAAAAGGTTCTTTTCTCTATCTTTAGCTTCCCTTCCCAACATTGCCCCCATTCAGAAATTTAACCTTCCTGATACAATTTTTACAAAACCATGACCTGCTCTTATATTCATCTATAATTTGTTGCTGCGACTGCAATCAAAGCATTTTTGTATCGGTGGAATCCTCCTGAGCATAATATTCTACTGACCAAGTCTTGGGGAACTTAAAGCTTCCACTCTGACAGGATAAGGCATTGAAAGAGGACATCAGTAGAAAAATACTGTTCGTGTCCATAGATGGTCTCTCCAGTGTCTTCGAGGCCTTTCTTTAGGGCTTTTTAATCCCATAGATAATAATATGGCACTTGGGCTTTCTGCCCATAAATCCTTGCAATTTCTTTTTTCTGAGTATTCATATCTGGGTCAATGGTTTTTATTCAACATAAGGCACTATTATTAAAAATCCCAGAGTAAAAGAGACTAATTTTAACACATAAGTCATAGATCTAAAGCTCATTTTACAGATGAAGAAAATGAGGACTAGGGATTTTAAGTGGTTTATCTAAGGTCACTTAGGTAGTGAGCATCAGAGGTAGAAGTGAGGGTAAGGAAATTTCTCAGTAATACAAAAGACCAAGTGAGAGAGTCTTTAGAGGACTTGCAATCTGGTGGGAATTTTGAAATAACAGGACACAGAACTTAGAACTGGAATGCATCTTAGAAATCATCTAGTAAAATTGTATCCATTTTTATATTTAAAAATGGTACTAGAAAGTAGAAGTACTTTCTTGTTAGAGACAAAACTGGGACTTTGATCCAGGTCTCCTAATTCTCAAGTCCCTACACCCTTCATTACACCATATTGAAAACATATTACAAATTGGGATACCATATTTATTTTAATTTTATTTTCTTTTCAATTTATTAAATAAAATAAGTATTTCTAAAACATAGTAAAATGTTTTAAAAAGCAAATCCATTATGTACAATTTGCTATTCCTTATAAATATAGAATAGCTATGAAGTAAATTCCATTTTTTTTCTTGCCTCTTTCCATGCTAGAGATGGCTACCAATAGACACAAATATGGATATGGATATGTGTGTATAATACATATGCAAAATATTTACAAATATTATATATGTATATAAAATTTTTCTATGCATAACTTCTATTTATCAGTTCTTTCTCTGGATGCAGATATCATCTTCCTCCATATGCCCTTTGTAGTTAATTTTGGTATTTAAAATAGTAAAAATAAGGGTGGCCAGGTAGCACAGCAAGTAAGAGCACCGGCTCCAGTGTTGAGAAGACCTGGAGATCGAATCCCGGGCTCAGACACTTAGCACCCACCCAGAAACACCTGGCCGTGTAACCTTGGGCAAGTTACTTAACCCCAATTGCTTAGGGGTGGCCAGGTGGCTGAGCAAGTAAGAGTACCAGCTCCAGTGTTGGGACGACCTGGAGATCGAATCCCAGGCTCAGACACTCAGCACCACACCCAGAAATAACTGGCCATGTAACCTTGAGCAAGTTACTTAACCCCGATTGCTTAAAAAAAAATAGTAAAAATGACATAGTTACTCAAAGTTGTTCTTAAAACAATATTGCTCTTGCTGTATACAATGTTTTCTCAGTTTTGCTCATTTTGTCCTTCATTATTATGTGCACGACTATCCATATTTTTTCTAAAACCAACAAGCTCATTTCTTATAATACAGTAATTTTCCATCATGATCATATACCAAAACTTTTTCAGCCAATCCTCAACTGATGGGCCATATTTTGAACAATTTAAAAAATCCACCCTCTGGCTCTTTACTACATAGTAAATAATATTCAAGAGAATTTTTGAAAACTCAACAAATCCTTCTATCTACCTGCAAGGCAACAGATATTCTTTTTTTTTTCTTTTTGGAGGGAAGGCAGAGCAATTTGGGTTAAGTGACTTGCCCGAGGTCACACGGCTAGATTTTTGTGTTAAGTGTCTGAGGCCAGATTTGAACTTGGGTCCTCCTGACTCCAGGCCAGTTCTCTATTCACTGTGCCACCTAGCTTCCCCAATGCAACAGATATTACAATGCAAAACAGCCTGCTACAGAAAATTCATCCATCATTGTTCAAGGGCAAGTTCATAGCACATAATTTGATCCTTTGGGCTATATGGGAATAGAATATTCTATAGATATTTCCTTAAATTTTCCATTAAAATTTAAGCTCATTGTAAGTAGGGATTGATTCATTCTTTGTATTTTTATCCCCTGTACCTAATGTAACACAGTAGGAATTTTGTAGATGCTTATTGTTTGATCAGTCAATTGATTATCATGTCATTTTGCATTATACTTATTTCTTTATGTTCTTTATCTTCCTATTAGGATGCAGGTAGCATGATAGAAGGAACTGCATCTTATTTCATATTTGTACATAATATGGTGTCTCACACACAAAAAAGAACTTAATAAATAGCCATTGATGTCCAAGTAGGGCACATTAAACCTCTTTTCTTCTAACTCTAATAGTCCACAATTTGGAAACAGCATTTCATAATGTTAAAAAGGAAAGAAAGAAAAGAAAAAAAGAAAGAATTTTTTTAAAGAACTCAGAATGAAATGTCATACACTGAACAGTCAGCTACCATAGAGACCTAAAACCAGATGACCTCAATGTGATATCATATCAAATGTTTTTTTAATGATGATCCCTTTTCTGAATACCAAGAACAGCAGATGAGCCCCAAAGACCATTTCCAAATGTTAGAGAAGGGCATGCAAGTCCTGAGGCACCTTGGTTTAGTGAATAGCACCTTCTTTGCTAAGCCAAAGGTTGCTCCCAGAAAGCTCCCTCTGACACAGATGATTTTGAAATTGAGTTATGAAGATGTGAGCACTGTCCAAAGGGTCTTCAGTATACAGGTATGAGACATCTCTTCAAAGTAAACTCCTGATGCCAGAGCCAATCTTTCTTTAAACCAAGTGCAGAGGTGATGACAACTGAGGCACATAATAAATGTCCAATGATGATAATATTAGGGAGCTTAAGAGAAGAATAAAAGGCTCCATGAATTCAAATTCATATTAAAATCATTGTTATTATTATGGTTAATTGTGGCTCATTTATTTTCACCCATTAGAGTGTGATATCAAAATTATAGGATCTTAGATTTGGAAAGAAAAAGAACCTCAGAGGTCATCTGTACCAACCACTTTCAGAAGAGGAAAGAGATACATGGAGAGGGGTAGTGATTTGCCCAGGTTCCTGCTGATAGTAAGTGAAAGAGTAAGGAACATAATCTTCTATGTGGGTTTTGCCCATTAAGTGTGAAATAATTTCTGGTAGTATTGAATTCTCTATAGCTATCTGATTATTGCCATGTTTTATCAATGTTATTTTGTCTAGTTAAGTTACAAACACCAAAAAATAGAGAAAGAGTGAGACTAATGTAATTCTCAAGCAGCAGGGTAAAGGTAAATTATGGTACTAGGGTCTCAGTGATTCATGCTTTGATGATGAGGCAAGAAGTTCTTTTATTCTCCTCCCTCTCCTTTCTTATTCCCCATTCTCTATATTTTGAACCTTCTTTCCTTCCTCTCCCAGTTCCTCTGTGCTGAGGCACTATAGCGTGCTGGTAGTAAACTGAGCTAAACCATTTGCCACTCTTTAATAAGACAATGAATATAATGTCTTAATTTATTCAATATTCAACATTGAACAAACATTTATTAAACATTTACCAGGTACCAGGCACAGCCTAAGCTATGCAGATACAAAAATAAAGTTGAAACAGTCCCTGTCCTCAAAAAGTTTGAATCTTTCAGAGCCTCAGTTTCTCCATGTGTAAAATGAGTGTGTTGGATAAAGGGATAACTGTCAGGCAACTTTGAGATCTAAATCCTAAGATACCTCATACTTACCCTCATTTCTTTCTCAATTATTAGCTCTATAGACATGTTTAGAAGACCAGTCAAAATGGTGCAATGGGAAGAAGCATTACAACCCATCATTCCTCCTCCAACAATTCCCAGAAACCTAGAAAAAGTGCCAGACCAAATCCTGATGGAGAAAACTTAGTAAAATTGCAGTCACTTCTTTCTATCCTTTAGAAATATAAGGAGACAGAGAACAGGGGACCTCATTGAGTGCAGAGGGTAGTTAGTAGAGCTTTCCAGTGTGGTGACATTGAACTGAACCTGAGGCTGTGCACTAGAGCAAGAAAAGCTTAGGGAATTAAAACTATTCAGGGAGCAGAAAAAGGTGTCAATTGGCTGCTCTGTTGCTTACATTCCAGAACTGGGTCACAAATCCAGCATAAGTGAATGGGGACCCATATTTAAGACTGATGAGTCATGATGAGTCAATGAAGATATAAGGCTATATTCTGGACAAGGAAGTGAAACAGAAGCATACAACATGTACGTATGTACATATGTATGTATGATTCTGACCCTAGAGCAGGGTTTATAATCCAACACCCAGCATAGACTGAAGGATACAACTGAATAACCATGGTGGGGAACCCAAACTACTAGAAAGACTGCATTTATGTTTCTCTAAAGCAGGTTTTAGTTTGCACAACACAATTGTGGACTTGTATTTTGTCTTTGCTCTGCAGGAGCTTACAAAATTCAGTCCATAAGGGCTAAAAAGACTTTCCAGGTTTAACCAGCTTTGGGTGAACAAGAAATTTTTAAGTCCCCAACCTGAGTTGCCTCCTGAGATTTTTGAAGAACACAGCAGGCAATAAAGAGCAAAAGAAATTGCAGGACTTAACAGCTCTCTGTAGAAGCATTCAGAGCCTGGCCCAAATAAAAAAATCCCAGTTTAGATGGTAAGGATAGGAAAATAAATTTGCAAAATAAAAATCTCACCATAAAGAGATAGTATGATTACAGTAACACCTATGTCACCGACAGAAAAAAGATAATCACTCCAAAATATCTATAAGAAAAACCTCAACAACAACAACAAACAAGGTAGCTTGAACACAATACAACCAGAATTACCGGAAAAAATAAAGACTTCTTTCATTTTGTTTAATAAGAATTTAATTATTTCATAAATGATAACATTAGAAGAAAAAGTAGAAAAGGAAAGGAGAATTATAAAGAAAAGATATGGAAAGAAAATTAAAAACTTAGTACAAGTATACAAAAACCTTAGTAACAGCCTCCTTGGAAATTAGAATGGATCAAAGAAGCATTATTTATTACATGAGACAATAAGAAAGATTGAAACAAAGTCAAAAGACTGGAAAATGGAAGAAAATATAAAGTATTTAAGTTATCCAAAACAACTTAACTAGAAAAGACTTCATGGAAAGATTGTTTAAGAATCAGTGATCCACCTAAAAACCATGACCAAGAGAGAGAACCATAATGAACCAAGTTACACATCTCCTGACCCAGAAATGATGAACTCAAGTTGAAGACTGAGACATATATTTCTTGGATGATGTTACCAATAAAGGAATTTGTTTTACTTGACTTTGCACATTTATTTTAAGATTTTTTTATTATTATTTTTAACATAATATGGGAAGGGATGGTGGGAGGGAGAAAAATAGATTTTTGTTAATTGAAAGAAGAGAAAATATAAGACTGAAACACACAATTTAAAAAGACACTATACTATTTTGTCTTTGTTATCTTCAGTACCTAGCACTGGGCTCTCCACATAAGAGGTGCATAATAATAACAGATGACACCAAATATTCACAAAGCAAACCTCCATGATCTCACCAGATTCTCATGACAGTTCTTAGAAGTAGGTATTATTTGCCTCAAGTATAACTTTACCTCAAACCCCTCCCACTGCCACTCAGTTACAAAAGAGATTTTCCTTAAACACAGGAAACCTTTACTCAGTAGGCTCTACTGACTAGATATTACCTCCAGGATCAATTATAAAATGCTCTGCTTAGTATTTAAAGCTCTTCACAAACTGGCCCCTTCTAACCTTCACTGTATTCTTATGCTTGAATCACCTCCCTTTACTCAATCTAAGGACACCAGTACTTCTTGCCTTTGCACAGTAACCATCCCTCATCCTGGAATGATCTTCTAATCTATATCTTCCTCCTGTCTCCCTTCAAATTCAATCTCAAATCCCAGCTTCAACAATGGTCCTCCCCTCTCTTTGCCCCCATTCCTACCATCTGAAATTACTTCCCATTTACATTGAATATATCTTGTGTTCACATAATGTTTTGCATGTTGTCTCTCCCATTAGAATGGAGCTTTTTATGGCAGGGACATTGTGTTTTGCCTTTCATTTTACCCTCAGTGATGAGCACAGAATTTGGTGCATATTAATTACTTGATAAATGCTTGTTGACTGACTGAATATTGCAACATATTATACTAACCACTTCCTTGATGAGGAAACTGAGACGCAAAGAAATCAAAATGACTTTTTCATGACTGCATAATTTGTCAGAGGCGGTATTTGAACCTAGGTCTGGTCCCTCCTACACCATGCTGCCTTTCATTAAGCTGGACTGTTCTCAGCAATGCAGTGATATAAGTCAATCCCAAAAGACTCATGATGGAGAGAGATGTCTATATCCAGAGAAAGAACTGAGTTTGAATCCAGATTGAAGCAAACTACCTGATCTTTTTCTTTTTCTTGTTTGGTTTTGTTTCCTCTTTACCAGTTTTCATTCCATCTGATACAATCCATCTTTATAACCTGACTAATGTCTAATGTGAAAGTATTTGCATATCCTATACTTGATTGTATGCCATCATGGGAGGGGGAGTGGGAGGGGAAGAGGAAGGAAGGAGAGAAAATTTGAAACTCAAGGAACTGTGGAATTAAATCTTGTAAACTAAAAGTAAACAAACAAATTAAAAAAGAACAAAAACCAAAAAAAAAAGGAATAATTAAAAAAAAAAGAAATAACAAATGCTTGGTCAACTCAATTGCTAAGCACAATTCTCATGACTGGTAATAGACACTAGAGACAGAAGTGGTAGTGAAGAAGATCAGACAAGGTTAAACTTAGCTCTCTATACATTTCATCTCCAAAATCAGCAGTTTCACAGGCATAGGGGAAGTCCTGACCTTTGGCCAGTGTTCAGCCCCTAGGACCCTGTTTCCCAAGCCTACTGCCATAAATATACTGTATGCATATTCAATGCCCAATCATGCCTTTATGGCAACAAAGAGGAAGTCACGGAAGTGAGACCCAGGAGCAGAACTGTGTCAGCTGATTTCAGTCATCCAGAGACCTTCATTCTGAGCCCTGTGAATGGGAAGCTAGATCTCTCTATTAATTGAGTTCTTCCTCCTTAAGGATTTCCAAAAATATATGACTTCATTCACTATTATGATCATCTCCCATAGCAACAGTTTTAGGCCATATTGAAGATAACAGGGTCAAATGAAGGCCAGTTATGAAGGCTGTTTGTTCAAATAAGACACTCCTCATGGGCAAAGCATGTACCGAGCTTAAGCATTCCATAGTGTAGCCCAAGTCTTCTGCCTCTGATGGACCTCTACAATGACTGACAATCATAGAAGAAAACCTGGTCTCTTGATCTCTCTCCATATTCTGCTCCTTCTTTGCTGTCTTCTATAGCACCTCTCCAAAAAATTTCCTACTGCATCTCTCTGATGCTACTCTAAGATCACCTAGTTCCACTATTACCTCAAATTCACTTGACATTTAATTTCTTCAGAACTTGAACCCCTCCTACCTTTCCAACCTTATACATTACCCTCCTCTACATATTCTACTGCCTGGGCATTTGACCAGGCATTTGACCTTCTTGCCCCTCCTCACACATGGTATTCCATCTTGTATCTCTGTTCCTTTTTAGTGGTTTTCCTTCATGCCAGAGCCATTCCCACTCCATTTATGCATCTTAGAATCTTTGATTTCCTTCAATTCTCATCTTACATTGCTAACTTCAACATACTTTTCTCTACTCCTTATCTTCTAGTACCACTCCCCAAAGTTGCCTTGTATGTGTTTTGCATATACATATGCATACATTTCTCCCTTATTAGAATGAAATCTTATGGAAGTCAGGAATTACTTCACTTCTGTCTTTCAACCTCTAAAATCTACCCAGTTCCTAGTATATAGTTGGCACTTAATAGATTCATGTTAAGTAATAGTAATAACACCAGTAATACCTAACTCCCCATTATTAAGAGTGTTCAGAGGAGGTCAATGATGCTGTAGTGGGAATTCTAGATGTGATAGTATATGGACTCTTAGGTTTATTCCAACTGAAATTCTTTGAGTCTCTAATTTTGTGAATTCAGGAACTTTCTTCCGATGAAGATTGTAAAACAGAAACATAATTAGCAATTTCTGAAGTCAGGGAATGTTACAGAGGTATAGAGGGCTCCTCTGAAATCCAACCACCAGAGCAAGAAAGTTTACCCTATTATAGCAGAATGTGCTTGATCTGCTAAAGGAGTAAAAGCCAGGGATAAGGTAGGTAAAAGAGAAAGCATCACCCAAATGATGCTGTTGCTGACCTTTATATTTCCTTCCCTGGGGCAAAGCCCCAGTTATCCCACCCTAAATACATTTTGCTAAAAAGTTAAGACTAATTGGAGTGAGTGATTGAAGAGGGAACTTTGAGGACGATTATCTATGCATCTAATAATACAGTCTTGTGGAATTCATCCAGCCCTATAGTAGTAGTAGCAGCAGCAGGTGGAGGAGGAGTAACTAACATTTACACAGGGCTTACTATGTGCCAGAACTCTGCTAAGTGCTTTGAAATTATTATCTCATTTGCAAGCAGGATGGTTTCAGAAAATCTAGGAAGACTTACATGAACTCATGCAAAGGGAAGTGAGTGCAACAAGGAAAACATTTTACATAATAATATCAATATTGTAATGAAAATGAACTGTGAAAGACTTATGTGATCCAGATGATGATCCAACACAGTTCCAAAGGACCCATGATGAAAAATGCTATCAACTCTGAATGTAGATAGAAGAATACTTTAAAAAAAAAAACCTTTATTTTTCTTGTTTCTTTGCATGCATGCGTTTACATATGTGAACTCAGGTCTTCCTAACTCCAAATCAAGCACTATCCCCAGAGCTACCTAGCTGCCTCTACATACCTAGTGTTTCTAATACAATATTGAATAATACTGGTGATAATGGACATCCCAGCTTCACTCCTAATCTTACTGGGAAGGCTTCTATCTTATCCCCATTACAAATAGTGATTACTTTTCTTTTGAGATAAATTTTACTTATCATTTTAAGAAAGACTCCATTGGGGGTGGCTAGGTGGTGCAGTGAATAGAGCACCAGCCCTGGAGTCAGGAGGACCTGAGTTCAAAAACGGTCTCAGACACTTAACATACCACACACACACACACACACACAGTAGCCGTGTGAAAAATTGGGCAAGTCACTGAACCACAATTGCCCTACCTTCCCCCCTCCAAAAAGAAAAAAAAAGAAAGACTCCATTTATTCTTCTTTTCCAGGGTTTTCAATAAAAAATGGGTGTTGTATTGTCAAAGCTTTTTCTTCATCTATTGAGATAATCATATGGTTTTATGAATTTTGCTATTAATATGGTCAGTTATGCTGATAGTTTTCCTAATATTGGATCAGACCTACATCTGGTATAAATTCCACCTTGTCATAGTATATGATCTTTGTGATATATTGCTGTAATCTCCTTGCTAGTATCTTACTTAAATTTTTGCATCAATATTCATTAAATAAATTAGCCTATAGTTTTCATTATCTGTTTTTCCTCTCCCTGGCTTAGGTATCAAAACTATATTTGTGTCCTAAGAGAAATATTTTAAGATTCCTTCTTTACCAATGTTTTGAAGTGATATATAATATTGACATCAATTGTTCTTTACTCATTTGATAGAATTCATTTGCAAATTCATGTGATCTTGGGAATTTTTTTCTTAGGGAGCTCACTGATGGCTTGTTCTATTTCTTTTACTAACATAGTGTTATTTAAGCATTCTATTTCCCTTCCAGTTATCTCTTTTCTTCACTATTCTTCTGGTAACCCAGATTCACAACCCAGGAGTTATTCTCAACACTCTACCTCTCACTCACTCATTTCACTCCCTGCCTCCAGTCAGGTGATATGTCTTGTTTCTTCTACTCCAAAAATCTCTTTGGTACCCATTCCCTACTTTCTACTCACAAGACTACCACCATAGTTCAAGTCCTCATAACCTCTAGCCTAGACTATTAGATACTTATCTAATTGGTCTCTCAGTCAAATCTGTGTTTTCCCTAATATTTCTAAGAACAGGACCAATTTTGTTACTCTCTATGCTCAAGAAATTTTGTTACTCTCTATGCTTCAGTGACTCCCTATTGTTAGTGAAGTGAAGTGACTCCCTATTGACAAACTCCTATTTTTGTATTTTTGTCATTTAAGCCCCTAACAATTTATCTGCTATCTATCTTTCTTTTTGAACCAATGACACATTACTGCCCTGCATGTATTTTATATTTCAGACAAAATGAACCAATACAATATTCCTTTTCCTATCCTTATGTTTTTGCTCAGGTTATTCCTCTTCCCCTCCTTCTAGCTTATTAAAAGGCCAAGTTCTAATGCTATGTGCTAAAAATAGACCTTTCCTGATTCAGTCATGTATTAGTTACCCTCCCCATCCTAAAACAAAATTGCAATTTTAACCTGTTTTTTTTTTCTATTTGCTTATCTGTGTGAGCCTAACATAGTGACTGGCATGTATTAACAACTTACTAAAAGCCTGTTGAATTAAACTGAACTACCTCAAGGGTCACATAAGAAATTCTGAAGACCTACCTATAACCTTAGAGCAATGCAAGGACCCCTCTCAAAAGAAGTAAATGAGTTGTAACTTCCTTTGAGTTCCAGTCCTAGCATTATTACTATCTCAGAATAAACTTTGTGGTCTAGGACTTCATTTATTTCTTCCAGATTTCAGTTTTCTTTTTAAAACAAACGGGTAGTTACTTTGGTCTCTAACGTCTCTCAAGAGCTGATACAGACCTAACAGATCACGTAGACAAATTTTATTTGTATAAGAGTTTTATCTATGGCATCCCTAAAAAAAAAAAAAAAATCAGCCATCTGCACTCTGCTTAAAGCTTTCTAATAATGGGTACTCAATGTTGCCTAAGGCAATCTATTCCATTTTTAGACTGTTCTAATCAGTTAGAAGCTATGTCTCTATGGACTATTGTAAGGCATTGTAGTCTATGAAATAGAGATTTGGAAGATATTCAACTTTCTACAAGTGACAAGTATTTCTCCACATCATAAGCTGTCAGATCCATTTAAAGAATGCTTCTCCTGTTCCGGAACTATGGGGGAATGACTTAGGGAACTTCCTCCCAGTGACATCCCAACTGAAATACGTTCTTTCTGGAAGAATGGCCTATATTAAAGGGTTTCCCCAGTCAGCAAAATTGCTGGCAGCCTGTTTCCTTTCTGCTTCACCCATTTAGATCTTTTTTAGGAGCTTGGCCCAGCTGACTTCTCATTTCCCATAAGTCTGTCATCACACAAATGTTCTTTTACAATTATAGGGTCTGACCAAAGTAGAGTTACAGCACTGGCTTCTGATTGCCTGGCCAAGCTCAATTGCCAGAGGAAAAGCAAATCATCTTGTCTTGGTTGGAACACTGATGGATTTGTTAGAATTGATAAAGTACATAGGATGCTTATTTTCATTTGAACTTTTTCTAAGGTGAATTTTTTCTGAGGCTTACTCCAAAGATTTCCATGGAAATAATAATATGGTGTCAAAAGTACAAAACTTGGAATGAGTGAGACAAGTTTCTTTCCCTAACTGTTTAACTTTCAACAATAGATTTATCTCACCTGGCCTCAGTTTCTTCCTTTGAAAACTGAAGGATTTGTGCTAGGCCAACTCTAAGTTCCCTTTAATACTGTCATGTTCAATTTATAAGGTCACTTCCATCTGTAGCATTTTCAATTTTCTATATTCTGACATTCTCTATTCTAAAATCCTTTCCATGTTTAGCATTCCATAGTCTTTTACTTTAAAAATCTATTCTAATATGTGTTCTTTATATTCTATGATCTCTTCTAGTGGTACCTTTCTGTGTGCTAAAAAGTCCTGCATAGATCTGATTCTAAAAGAACAGATAACCCAGTTATCCCACAGTGATAACAGACAGCTACCATCAGAAAAATCTGGTTGCAAAGTAGGAACTTTACCATGAGGCAATAAATATATAGCCAAAAAAACCCCACAAAGATGTCATAGGATAATAGCTTAGAGCAAAAAGTATTTTAGAGACAATTTAGTTCAACTCACTTATTTGACTCAAAAGATATGATTCTTGATCTGATACTCTGCTCCTCATTGGCTAGTGGTCAAGTCAGCAAACTTGAATTGACCCTTAGTTGTAAGCTAGAGTCCACTTTTGCTGTTATTTGAGGGAGTTTTCACTCTCCAGTAACATTAGCTAATCTTAAAAAAAACATCCCTAACAGTAAGTATTTCAAGTAGGAGACTATATAGTCTAAAGAAGCTAGCCAGAAAAAGAGAAAGCTCCCTTTCTCAAAATTATCTCCCTTTTCTTTTCTAGGATTAAGAAACTATCAAAAATTTAGACTTGACTAAGGAAGATCTTCAACCATACTCCATCTGCCATGTTACCCTAGAAGTTTTCATTCATTCAATAATTTATTTAAGTATTCATACATATACATACACATATACATGCATATATTTTAGTGATTTATTTTTAGTTGTTGCCTTATTAGTGTTTCTCTAATCACCCTATTTCTAAGCTGTCTATCCTTAACAAAACTGAAAAATTTCTAGCGAACACACTGCCCCACTTCTCCAGAGTTTCTACCAACAGTGAATTCCTATTGATCTGAATGAGCTTTTCATGTGCATGTGTGCATGCGTGCATGCATGTGTGTGTGTGTGTGTGTGTGTGTGTGTGTGTGTGTGTGTAGTGGAGTCAAATCAAAGAATACCACAGCAATTCCAACTGGGCAACCAAAGGTTGGATTTGTCTCCTGTGGAAGGCAGTGCCACCTATTGTTTTTTAGTGTTATGTAGACTCCCCCCAGCAGGAAAGGAACTCCACATGAAGCTCTGGTGTGCTCCCAAAAGGATCATGTTATGCCCCTTGTTTTGTGCCATACTGGACACAAAGAGTGTTTTTAGTCATGTAAACTTTAATTACTTGAATTATTGTTTCATTTTTTTGTGGTTAGGTTCTAGTCTTTTGGATTGAGCATTGCAACATATGACAGAACAGAATGACTCTCCAGGTGGTTTTACAAATATCAAAGTGTTCAGATCACTAAGAGTTGGAATCAAATACTTGTTAGCTGCAAGGGGAATCATAGAAAGTCATGGATGGTGTGGTGGAAGGAGCTTTGGACTTGGAGACAGAGGATCTGGATTCAATTCCAAACTCTCCTATTTATGAGCTGTGCCTTTAAGATAGTGAAAAGTCCCTCTGGGCTTGAGAATCTGTACCTATGAGGTGAAAATATCAAACTAGATGACTTCTAAAGCCCTTTTGAGCTCTGAATCCGAGTGTCTTGTCATTTAAACTGAAGGGACTTTAGAAATCTTGTCTTATCCTCAGGGAAAAGGATATCTGCCATGGTTGATAACACCTACCTCATGTCTTTCCAGGAGAAGACCGCATTCTTCACTTATTTCTGTGCCTGATTCTTTTTTTCTTTCTTTTTTAGTTCAAGTATTTTTAACATCTTCAAGGTCTTTAAAAATACTGTTAAATTCCAAGTATTCTGGAAGGGGTGGAACTATTAAGAGCTAATTAATGAATTGGATTTAATATTCTATATTACCTCTGAAACATTGTGCTAAATTCTGGACCCCACCCATCCACCCCTGCTTGTAAGAGAATTTGACAAGCTCAAGTTGGTGACTAAGCTGAGGAAAAAATGGCTTGCATATGGTCATGAACTATTTAACAAAGATTGGACTGATCTGAAGCCAGGTCTGACTGATTCTGTTTGGTGTTCTTACCACTCCAATACACTGTTTTTCCTCCACCTCACTCATAGTTTCCCACTTCTCTACTTCCAATAGACTATAAACTCCCTGAGGGCATTGTTGTCCTTGTACTCATATTACCTGGCAATCATTTTTCATAAAGTATGTTTTAACAAGTATGTTGGAATTTTTAAGTTGATTTGAACTAATTAGACATAGATTTAGCTAAATGAATTGAATTCCACTAATTTTCTCCTAAATGCATAACTACATTCTGCCCTTGACTATCCCTGGTTTTGCACTGGAGCAATTCAATTTCTGTGAGACTTTCTATCACACACATTTCTCTATTTTCAGGAAGTTTACCTTCCTGTGTCCCTATTGGGGGGGGGGGGGGGAAGGGGAGGCGGGTAAAAGGGAAGAAAAAAGAAAAAAGTTACAGGACAACTTTACATATTTACAAAAAGAATAGCAAGTTGTACATAATAGATTTTCAATTTCATGTGCAATTGTCTTTTTCCTACTATATTATAGAAATTATTGTTTTACTTCATAAATTAAAAATAAAGGCTTGCTTTGCAATCCTTCAAAAATCATCTCTATGCTAAGGAGCTAGCAAAGAGCTGAAAGACAACTCATCCATGTGGGTTATCCGTTTAATAATGTAGGAGTACAACCTATTTATACCTGACCATTCATAACCACCCATCGGTCTACCACAGGGGATTCACTCAACAGTCTACAATTCTTCTAGTTCTTTTACCATTATGAAGGTAATGATGGAAAACATGGATCATTCCTTATTTTTATAGCCTGTTTTTAAAATTATTTTTAAATTTTTTAAACAATTTTAACAACATTATTTATACAAACCTTCCCCCAAATGTAGAATATAATGAGATTATTCCCTCATTTATCCACAAACTTGTCCCTGTAATGCATTAATGAGTAATAACAGACTACATTTGTTCAGCGGTCATACTCCACAGACCAAAAAAATTAAGGCTGACTAGGTGTTGAAGTTGGCAAGAACCTTTACTCTCAATTCTCAAGGTAGCTCTTAACAGGAAGACTAAATATGGTCACTGTGGGAGCACCCTTTAGCTGAACAGTTTTGTGGGGGTTTTTGCCACGGGGACATAGGTCTTCTAGTAGCTTCCAACCTTCAGAAATAACCACTTAACTTGAAGACATATAAGTACTTGGGAGCGAATGGAAGTGGAACCTAACAAAAGATGAAGGCCCCATGGAAACCACTTTAGAAAAGTGGTTTACTAGAATTATATTCCTAAACATTATTATATTTCTTTAACAGTTATTGTATCAAGTTATCTTTAAAAGAAAAAGAGTGAGTACTCTGGGACTTGAAGACAACCCTACATTTCTTAAATTAAGCTGGATTGAAGGCCACAAGTTAGCAAACCAAAGAACAGTCTGGAGACCGTGACTTGTGTAGTACCTGGAGGCAATGAATTTTGGAGCTTGAAATTTGCTAAATAAAAAAGCCAAGCACTAAAATGATGAGACACCTGTGAGGTTCGCTACAAAACCCAAAGTAAAAGGACTGTGTATACAAAAAAAGTCTGTTTCAAACTTTGGTTCAGTAGACAGGGGAAGTGAAGTCTGAGGTGAAATACCTACTTTACATTAGAACCAACACTCCACTAGTATATTGAAGTGCAAACTTCAAAACATATACAAAGTGCTAAGTAGGGTGTGGCAAATAGGGACCAAGCTCCAAACTCAGCAGGACATTAGGTGAAGGGAAGTCTCAGGAAGAGATTACAGACCAAAGAAAGCAGAACCTTGCTGAAAGTGACTTTCAAGGGGATGAGAGTTGCATTCTTTACCCAAGACTTGTTGATAGTCCCCCAAATACAAAGTGCTTTGACTACTCTTTCAATGAGCTATACTCAAGTTATCACAGACTATTCATGCTCAGAATTCAGACCTCTCCAATTTTAAGCTGCCTCTACAGCCCCTAAATAATAGATAGTATGAAATTTGGGTCATAAAATAAAAGCGAAATATATGAATTTTCTCCATTTTTCCCATAAAATTTGATTAAATGGCAGTTCATAACCTACCTTGTCAAAAGGTCACAATTTATGGATTATATAAAATGAAATTGGAAAGATCTCATTCAGAAAACTCTGGTTTGGGAATTGTTCAAGAAAGTATTCTCAGGTCCTCATATATAAGCATTCTTAGCAAATGGAGGAAAAGGCCACAGAATTCTCTGTGAAACTGATGGAGACAACAGTGTTGAACTCCAAGTTTATCATCTGACTGGACAGTCTGCATGAAGCTCAATTGTCAACTTCATCATTCTGCTCCTCCTCTTCTAGTCTTTCATCATTATCTTCTTCTCTGCTCTTGTCTTGCTCCTCAGAATCTGTTCTTTTGTCTTTATACTTTTTCTGCTCTGAAGCTTCCTTCTTACCTTTCTGTTCGCGCCTATATGCATCTAGTACTTCTTTCAAAGGGGAAATGAATCGTTGAAATTCCATCTCCTCCATTGCTGATAGCACATCACCAGCATTTAGAGTCTTCCGTTTTCCTTTCATTGGGAAGTTGTTTGCACAGGACGTGGCGTACAGCACGAATAGGACGTGGCAGCCAGAGAGATGGCACTCTGGGCCTCTTTGGAGATGTTGACGCCGTCAGGGAGCACCTCCTTGATGATCCTGGTGATGACGGTGTTGGGAAGGTTCAGGTCCTCTGGCCGTTCCGCCATGGCCACCTCGCCCCTCGTCTCCCCCAGGAGAACCGCAACAAGGACAAGACAGGGCGGCAGTTGCGCCCCGGACCTACGCCGGCCGCGGTTCTCACCCAGGGCACCGCTCCTGCGTCCGTACTTAATAGCCTGTTTTTCTGGTTATGAATTTCATCGACATCATTCTTTACCCTGCTTCTCCTATGCAAATTAATCATTTGTAAGGTGTTGCAGACAAATCACACTCACCAGGTGGCTGTCCATTGAACTTTGTATGATTATTAACTTTTCTTTGGAGAATATAGTATTCCATGACTCAGAGAAATTCACTTGGGATACAAAAGTGAAAAACAACCTAGAACTTTCCCATGAGGTATATACGAAATAATCGGGAGTGTGAAAATATAAAAGCTTCACACAAGTATGATCCAAAGCATAATGTAATACTGGCAAGGGAGAGTGTTATGCAGATAATTGCAGAACCCTAATAAAGGTTTGATTACTTTTAACAAGAAGCATCAGAGATAGTTTTCATGAATCAGAAAACCGGTGTGGTGCAGTGTAAAGAGAACTGGGGTTATTGGTGCAAAAATGAAAAAGTGAAAAAAAAAACGAATGAAAAATAACTTATTAAGTACTATGAGGAAAACATTGTACTAAGTTCTAAGAATACAGATAAAAAAGTGAGAAAGTCCTTGATTGCAAAGAACTTATATTTTTAATGGTGGAGAGGGAAGCAGCAAGGAAAAGGAAGAATATAGGAATAGACAGAAAGATCATTGGTCCTTAGGTTATAGTAGGAGGATGGCTGGCAATGCCTAGTACTGAGGAGGGCACAGCAAGATGGAAAAAGTTAGATTCGGTAGTGTTTAATTAAAGGATGATAAGGGGTGATGGGAAAAGGACCACAATGAGGATGAGAGTGGACATATGATAGTGGAGAAAAGGGGGTGTACATAAGAGAAATCACAGAGGCAGAAGTTATTACCAGGTAGAAAAGGTAAGGGCCAATACCTTTTGGTATTTTGAAGTAGAACTCAATTAGTCAATTTTGTGCAGGACACAAGAATATGAAATTGTGCCCTCTCTAGCCTAATCGTATGAAATTCTTTGAGTAGTAGGTAAACATTTATTTTTTTCTATAATATTCTGCTTTGCATACCTGAGGCAGGAACCTCACTTGCTTTGTCCTTTCTATGTGTCTCCTCTGAGGTTTCAAGCCTGGGAGACTGAGGAAATGGTGGCATCATTAACAGGACCTTGGTGAATTATTACTGCTCCCAGGAATCCCAAAGAAGTCCTATCGAGAAAACTTCATGAGGACATACTATAAGATAAGAATGACAGAATTGTACTAAAATAGAGAAGCAGATATTTATTAAATTGTCACCCTGGGCAGTTTTACTCTGTTTTCCTCAGTTTCTTCACCTATAAAGTAAACTGGAAGAAAGAAAGTGGTAAACTACTCAAGTATCTCTGCCAAGAAAACCCCAAAAAGGGTCATGAAGATTCAGACATAACTGAAAAAACAACCTCAGAGGTGGAAAGTGGCAGTTTATTTTTGCTAGATCAATGCCAGTGGGCAAAATGGGTGCACTTTGCCTCAAAGTTACTACTGTAGAGGACAGAAGTATATGCTCTGTGTCATTGTGTCTTTCAAAACACATGGAGAATCAGAGCTAGCACAGACCTGGGGAGCGAATAATGTGGTTGATTAAAAACAAAAATAACAACAAAACAACCTTAGTCAGATAGAGATCAGAACCATGGACAGCAACTTTGAAAAAATGAGCATAAGAGTGATAAGTCTAATTGTGATTTAGGGTGAAAAGAAGGAAGAATGAGTAGGGTAGAAATCATAGGATTTAAAAAGAAAAGATAATGATGCTGATGCACCAGCAGTCCTTGACCCTTCTGGGCTATGATCTGGACTGGTTAAGGAAAGCTAAGACCTCTAAATTAATAGATGACTCAGATGGGAAATTAGAGAACCGAGTAAATATATTTTGACTCTATGAATACAGAATCATGATTTTTAAAAGGGATAAACAGGTTCTCAGAAGATGAAATGGACAGTTTTGATTATGTAACATTTTAAAAGTTTTGCATAACCAAAACCAATGCAACTAAAATTAGAAGGTAACTAGTTAACTGGGGGAAATATTTGCAGCAGATTTGTCTGATCAAGCTCTACTTCCCAAGGATTCCAGGATTTAATATTTTAATTTTAATTTAATTTAATTTAAATACAAATATAATAAATATAATAAAAATTAAATTTTATTTAAATTTAAAGGAATAAGGTTCTTTCCCTAATTTATAAATGTTTGAATGATTTAGAAGGATATTTCTCAAAGGAAAAAATCTAAGCAATCAAAAGCTGCATCTTTTAAAATGTCCCAAACTAACAATCAAAGTAACTCTAAGATTGTTATACCTCCATGAAATGAGCAACAATGACAAAAAAGGAAAATTACAAATGTTTGGGAAGGGTGGTCAGTGGGAAAATAGGTACATTAGTACATTATTGGCAGAGCTATGGAGTTGTACAGTCCTTCTTGAAAGCAATTTGTAAGTATGCCCCTAAAGTCACTAGTAACTAGGCATAACCTTTGATCCAGTGATACCACTTTGGTTCCATAGCTGAAAAAGAAGGGTTTATGAGGTGTTCAGGAGGACTAGCATGTCTTGTGTGAGGGCTTGCTGAACCTTGTGCAGGGCTGCTCATCCACCTTTGGTGTCTACCTGATTCAACCAATTCTCACTTGGGGCTCTAAGAAGCTGCAATATGTTCAGTGGCCACATCCAAGTAAACCATTTCAATAGATGGGCTAAACCAGGCTGTGGGTAACTGACAGACCTCACACCCATCAGTGCATTAGGGGAATGTCTAGCCTAAGATTGTGAAGAATTCCCCAGGTGGAATGGGAAAATGAGAAAAAAATTGTTCCAACATCCATGAAGATAGCTGGAGCAGGTTCTGTGGAGCACTTAGAACTTGGTCAGACATCAAAGATGTCAAAGTCATCCATTCCATCCTGGTCCATAGCCAATTGTCTTGACTTTTTGTCCTAACACTGAACTTTGATAACTCAGGAAGAGGAAGCTGATGACTTTCTGCAACATTGCCTCACTTAGCTCCACTCATAATGTCATTGGTCCTATTCAAAAAAGGACAAACAACAGCAGCTGAAAAAAAAAATCAAAGTGGAAAATATATTTCTAGCATAGGTAATTATAGAAGCTTTTTGTAGCAGCAAAGACTGGGATACTGTAGCAGCAAGCACCCCAGTGTCCCCAGGGTGTCTGCTCACACAGGTTCTTGGATCTGTTTTGATAAAGGAAAGCAACTCAAAATGGGTTAACAAGCTTACTTTAATCAGTCAAACATATATCGTTTACCTTGTTCAGAGGAAAAAGGTCAGCACCCTGAACTTCAAAGTATACAGGCAGAATTATCAAGACAGAAACAGATCAAGTAGACAGCTTTCCAAACTGTCCAACCATTACATCCATACCCAGTCAACATCTGGGTTTCCACATCTGGGTTTTTCAAAGCCGGGGGACTCTCAACAACGGCTTCCCAGAATTCAGATCAAATCACAGAACACTTCTCAAAGTGAGTCCCAAAACAAAGCTACACATCAGGGCTTATATAGCCTTCTCCTGGCTCAGAGAATGTAACAACCTTATTGACCCACTGGCCAATCAAAAAGTATCTACTGAAAAACAAGCCTCCCACCCCAGGCTTCAGGTGCACTTTAGCCTAGGGGCAGGGAAGATCTTCCAAATTTGCATTCCCATTACAGATACTAATTATGAATACAGTGTTATACTACTGCACCATAAGAAATAATGAAAGGTATGTTTTCAGAGAAAATTAGTAAGGCTTGTATTAACTGATGCAAAGTGAAATGAACAGAATGAAACAGGAGAATGGCTACAATAATAACATTGTAAAGAGAAATAATTTTGAAAGACTTAAAAATTCTGATCAATGCAATGACAGAGAAGAAGTTCAGGGGACTAGTACTGTAGAATGCTTCCCACCTCATGACAGAGAATCAAGGATAAAAGATACAGAATAATACATTCATATTTGGAATACGGAACAATGCAGCAATTTGTTTTAATTATCTGTGAATACTTCTTACAGATGTGTTTTTAATTGCAGTCTGGAGGTGGGAAGTAGCAGATATTAATAACTTATTTTAAAAGGAAGAAAGGCAGGTAGATCAATTGATTGAAAGTTTGATAGATAGATATTTTTTTAAAGCAGTTGGGGTTAAGTAACTTGCTCAAGGTTACACGGCCAGGTGTTTCTGGGTGGGTGCTAAGTGTCTGAGCCCAGATTCGATCTCCCAGGTTATTCCGACACTGGGGCCGGTGCTCTTACTCGCTGTGCTACCTGGCTGCCCCAATAGATAGATATTTTAAAGAAAACTTAGGCTGATTCATGATATCTAAGATGGAGGGTGTTTTGTTGGTTTTTTAGATGGGTGAGCAGTGTCTGATCCTTTGATTTATTGCTATGGTAAATTCACAGTGAGGAAACTCTCTTTACCAATGCAGAACTGGAACTATTTTGCAACTTATAGTCTTATAGGGTTTCCTGGAGCATCATGAGTTTAAGTGACTTGCGCAGGGCACACAGACAATGTATGTCAAACATACGACTTGAACACAAGTCTCCCTGGCCCCAACACTTCTTCTCCATACACTATGCTTTGCCACAGACGATACAGTTGACTGAAAGCAAGGCAAAAGGGCTAAAAGGAATAGGTCTCATTTTGAGTAAACATAACCAGAAAATCTCTCCAAATTCCTTTGGGGAAAGAGATGAGAACATTCCTCTCTAATGATGGCTTAAAAGCATGAGGAAACAATATTAAGTAAGGAAATTTCAGATTAAATTATTTGTTTTGGGGGGAATTTTTAATGAATGAAATCGTTCCTGAGGGAGATTGTTTTTAGCACCATAAATGCATATACCTCACTGACTAACACTAAATGGGGATTATAAAGACTTAGAGACTGCGGTAATACAGCACAGAGACCCCTGGGTTTAAATCTGGTCTCTGGCATTAAGTTTTACAACTCTGTACAAGTTATCACAAATGTAAGGGAAATACTCATTTGCAAAATGTCTTTTTCAGGAAAGATTAATGGAGGAAATCATTATCTTCCACATAAAAATATTAAATATGAAAAATCAATTATCTAAAACCTTTAGTTAATATGAAGTAAAATGAGGATAAAATTTAAAATAAAAGCTTTGGATTTTACTACAAAATGGAGATGCTAATACTTGTAGTTGTTTAGTTTTTTCAGTCATGTATGTCTCCTCATTACCCATTTGAGATTTTTCTTAGCAAAGAAATTGAAGTATTTTGCCATTTTCTTGTCCAGATCATTTACAGATGAGAAAACTGAGGCAAAAAGAGTTAAATGACTTGTTAAGGGTCATACAGACCAGATTTGAACTTAGGAAGATAAGTCTTCCTGAATCCAGGCCCAGAACTTTATTCACTGTGCCACCTGGCTGCCTCAATATTTTCAGAATCTCATGTATAAAATTTTTGCAATGAAAGTGTTTTTTAAGATCTAAATAGATGTCATCTATTAATGTAAGCTGGGAAGAGAGGTGAAGGAGCAAGATATGGAGTGGGAGTGAGACATATGAAAGTAAACAAATGGTATAATAAGTTAAAGTACTCTCCCACCTGTGAATAGGCAAGTATTTTCAGTAGAACATATCTAAGAATTGTCTTATCATTAGTTCATTTAATCATTAATTTTGATCCATCCTCATTGGGCAGATGAGACCAAAGATTAATGGAGGGTCATGAGGAAAAATGTTTTATAATCCATAAAATGAATGTTTAACAACACTGCACAAGGCAACATGAGTCTAACCAGGTCACATATACCCTCTCTACTATCACCACTAAAATAAAATATAAATTTACCTGTATGTTATGCAAAGGTCTTCATAACCTGACTTCAACTTACCTTTACTGCCCCTTTCATACTCTGTGATCTGTCCAAACTGGCCTTCTTATTGTTCCACATACATGACACTCCATTTCCCTTCCTTTTTTACTGGCTGTTCCCTCATGCCTACAATGTATGCCTATATCATTTCTGTCAATTAGAATCCCAAGTTTCCTTCATGACCCAGCTCAAATGCCACTTTCTCCATGAAAACTTTCATGAGTCATCCCACTTGCTGCTGGCCTCCCTCTCAAAACTCTTTTGTATGTAATTTGTAAGTTATCTGCATAAGGTTAATAGATATGCTTGTATATGTATACATACATACACACACATATTTGTATGCATGCATAGATGTGTATAGAAAGAAAGAGGGAGAGATATGACTATAGATCTATCTATTGATATCAATATTTATATACATTGTCTCCTCCATTAAAGTTTAAGCTGCTGGTATCAGGGGCTATTTATACCTTCATCTTTGTATTTCTAGGACTTAACACAATATCTGGAACATAGTAAAAATTTATTAAATGCTTGTTGATTGAATCTTTTAGAGGGTGGGGGTAGGGGTTGGGGGCAAGGTCAGACTTGTGATTTCCTTGGTGTGAAGAATTTCCAGGGTGAGAAATTCCTCCACTGATTCAGATAAGCATCTTAGCTTATCTTCTTAAAGATTCCTGGGGTACTGAAAGGTTAAATATTAGTACAGGGTCACAGAGCTAGTATATGTTAGAGAGGACTTGAACCTGGAGTCCCAAGTCTTGGTTTCTATACATCATGCCATTCAGCCTTTGAGAAAAAAAACTAGTGATTCCATTTAATGGGGAAAATGTAAAGTCTTAATACTTTTTTTTTCTTTAAATACAACCTAACTAGTACCACACAAGGGAGATTTTACTAGACAGTATGTAACCTAAAACAGATTAAGTGTTTCAGTGCCTTTCAAGTTTAGCACGAGTCAACAGTATGATATACCAGACAAGAGAATGAATGTGATCTTAGAAGACCTTAAATGAAGAAAAGCTGCCAGGAATAAGGTGATTTTTTCCTCCTCATATCAAATCTTTATCTGTCTCTGCTATACTCTACCACAGTCAGTACACACATGAGGGAAGCACATTGACATAGATAGATTCAGAGGCCCAATCAGGAGAGGACTAGACACTGTGCCTGTTTTAATAAGAATCAGTTGGATGAACTAGGTGTACTAAGCATGGAGAAAACTTAGAGTAGGGTGATGGATATACAGACATTTGAAATATTATTTGTGGTCAGGGACCATTTAATTTAGTCCTTGCATAACACCTCACATATAATAGATCATTTTAAAAGTTTGTAGAATTAAACTGAATTGATTGCTTTGAATTGAATGAGTTAAGGACCTTTGTCATCCTCAGTATTTTCTTCTACTTACCAATGTCTTTCCTAAATATTGCCACCAGAAGTGAATAGAAAATTCCAGGTTTAGTCTGACTATGGAAAAACAAAGCAAAAATATTATTTTATGTTATTGCTGGAAGTGATGCCTCTTTAAACACACATGTGAATTTAGTTTTACTTAAATAAGATTTTATGGCTCTTGAAGTTCATGGAAATGCCTAGATCTTTTTCAAACAGTTGATATCTCCTCACTTGCACTTATAAAATTGATTTCCTTAACCCAGGTGTAAATCTTTCCATTTATCACTGTTTAATGACCTCTTATTCCATTTGGCACAAAGGTCTAACCTTACAAATTCTTTTTTAATCTCTATAGTGATTTGACTATTATCCATAGCTTGGTGACATCTGTAAATTTTATAAATGTGCCATCCCTGGATATTTCACTGGAGATCACATTTCAACTTGTTTTTGAATCATTCATGGCTACTCTTTAGGCTCAACAATCCAAGAAGGATCAAATCTTCCAAATTAGGGGGGTGGAGTCAAGATGGCAGAGTAGAAGCATGACTTTCCAGCAATGGCTTCCATCTTCCCCAATCAATGTAAAAAAGGGGACTCTGAACAAACTTTGGAGGTGCAGAACCCACAAAATGATACAGAGAAGCTACCCTTCCACTGAGGACAGCTCGGCAGGCCAGCAGGAATCAGCCAGAGCAGTGTTCTGGGAGCTGAGCAAGGCCCATGGTGAGGCAGAGATTTTAGCCACAGAGGGGTCTGACCAGCCAATGGCTGGAGGGACTCCAGAGCAGCAGCAGCTGTGGCCATTTCCAGAATTATTAACACACAGATGTGAAAGACAAAGTGAAAGATCAGTGCAGTCTGGACTTTGGGACCTAGTAAGAGGGAGTACGTTGGCTTTTGCCCCCAGGGGGAGAAGCTTCTGAGACCCCGGCACAGCCAGCCAGCGCCACTTGGTAGCTTCAGCTCCTGGCCTGCAGAGCGAAGGGGGATCAAGCACCCAGTCAGAGGGGTAATCACTCTTACTTTAACCTGCTTGGGTCTGGATTGCAGTCTAGGGTGGAGGTCCTGGGGTTTGTGTTCAGCTTCCCAGAGCATGTGGAGGCCTCAGAGAGGGCACCTATCTAATACCTCTGGCAGCTGAGAAAGCCCAGCATTTGGGATGAAAACAACCATGTCTGGTGGCAGAGTCCTACTGTGGTAAAAAGCCCAGGGGTAAAGTGACTGAGGGGTGACATGACCAGGCAAAGAAAACAAAGCAGACAGAAGATTTCAACATGAGTCTCCTATTTTGGGAAAAAAAGGAGCAAAGCATGGAACAGGAGGAAGACAGTGAAGTCAGAACTCCTGCACCAAAAGCTTCAAAGGAAAGCTGGTCAGAGGCCATAGAGGACCTTAAGAAGCAGATAAGAGAAGTGGAGGAAAAATTGGGAAGAGAAATGAGAACAAAGCAAGAAAATTACGAAATGAGAGTCAACAGTCTGACTGAGGAAAACCATACCTTAAAAAACAGACTAACTGAAATGGCAAAAGGGCCTCAAAAAGTCAATAAGGAGAAGAATGTCTTAAAAAGCTGAATTTGCTAGATGGAAAAAGAATCTCAAAAGCTCACTGAGGAGAATCATTGCTTCAGAATTAGATTGGAGCAAATGGAAGCTAATGACTTTATGAGAAATCAAGTTGCAGCTAAACAGATACAAACAAATGAAAGAATAGAAGGCAATGTGAAACATCTCATGGGAAAAACCACTGACCTGGAAAATAGATCCAGGAGAGATAATTTAAAAATCATTGAACTACCTGAAAGCCATGATCAAAGTAAGAACCTAGAAATCATCCTCCAGGAAGTTCCTAAAGAAAACTTCCCTGATGTTTTAGAACCAGAGGGCAAAATAGGGGTTGAAAGAATGCACTGATCACCTCCTGAAAAAGATCCCAAAAAGAAAACTCCTAGGAATTTTATAGCCAGGTTCCAGAATTCCCAGATTAAGGAGAGAATATTACAAGCATCCAGGCAGAAACAATTTAAATATTGTGGAAACACCATGAGGATAACACAGGATGTGGCAGCTTCTACACTGAGGGGATTGAAGGACTTGGAATATGATATTACAGAGGTCAAAGGAGCTGGGATTAAAACCAAGAATCACCTACCCAGCAAAACTGAGTATCATGTTTCAGGGGAAAATATGGTCATTCAGTGGAATAGAGGATTTTCAAGCATTCTTGATGAAAAAAACAGAGTTGAATAGAAAATTTGACATTCAGATACAAGAAGCAAGAGAAGCATGAGAGGATAAACAGGGAAAAGAAATCATGAGAAACTTATTGAAGTATTAATGTTTCTACATGGAAAAACAATAATTTTAACTGATGAAACTTTTCTCAGTATGAAAATAGTTGAAGGGAATATATATATATATGTGTGTGCGTATGTATGTATGTATGTATGTATGTATGTATGTATGTATATATATGAGGGTATATGGGCATATGAATACATATGTGAATGTGTGTATATATATATATTTACAGGTATACATAGATAGAGGGCACAAGACCAATTTAACAGGAAGGGATAATACTTAAAAGGTGAAATTAAGCGGTGAGAGGAATATAATTAGAGGAGATGGGGAGAGACAGATTGGGGTAAACTATCTCATATAGAAAAGGCAAGGGAAAATGGTTACAATGGAGGGGAAGAATAGGAAGGCAAAAGGGAATGGGTCAACCTTATTCCCATTCAATTTGGCTTGGGGAGAATATGAAATACACACTAAATAGGCTATCTCACCCTACAGAAGAGTACGGGGGAAGGGTATGAGAGGGAAGGCAAGCTGTGGGGGAGGGAAGTTGGAAGCACCCACTTTTGAAAAGGGAGGGGATCAAAGTAGAGAATAGAAAAAGTGGGAGGTGGGATAGGAGGGAGGGAAATATAGTAAGTCTTTTACAATATATCTACTATGTTATTGTTTTGCATTAGTCACACATATACAATCCATACTGAACTGCTTATCTTCCCAGTAAGCGTAGGTGAAAAAGGAGTAAGGGAATGAATCTGTAATTCAGTTTTAAAATCAAATGTTTAAATATATGTGTGTGTATACTATTATTAATACTATTTTACATGTAATTGGGAAATAAGATATACAGGCACTGGGGCGTAGAGATCCACCATGCCCTACTGGAAAAGTAGAAAGGGGTATGGGAGAGAGCAGATTAGAGGGGGGGGATATCCTGTGGTACTGCATTTTTGGGGCAGTGGGTAGGGGAAAATGGGGAGAAAATTTGTAACTCAAAATCTGGCAGAAATGAATGATGTAAATCAGAAGTTAATAAAGCATTTGAAAAATGAAAAAAAATAATATAAAGAGTGTGAAAAAAAATCTTCCAAATTATATTATTTTCTTTCCCACACATCTTCATGTTTAAGTACTTACATATTCATACACACACAAATAGCATGAGAGAGCTAGTCACAGTCTTTATTAAAATTGACATAAACTGTATCCATGGCATTCTCCTAATTTACCAATCTAATATGCCAATCTAAAATGGAAAATACAATTAGTCTCTCATATATGACCTGGGCATAATGAATCTGTGATGTCTTTCCTCTAAGGACCATTCCAACTCTATCAATCTCTAAGTTCAGATTTTCTTTCTCCCTTTCATGCCTGTAAAGCCATGTACGAGCAGCTGTTAACAACTTTCAAGTTTCTGATTACATAGTATAGTGAGCTCCCTATTCAATAACAAATAAGAGCAAAACATTCATAGAAAATTAAAATATACAATTCACTATGTCACAACTCAACAACTTATCACTAAAATGGCCACATAGTTTTCACCAAAGTGGTCACATAGTTTTCAGCAAAGTACATTCATTTAGTCAATCACAAAGTCCTTAATTAAATCACAAAGTACAAAAGGCAAATTTCTCCACCCCTAGGTCACAGTAAATCAAAATCTTATCAGTACCTACACAGTATCCAAGTAAAGTTTTCTTTCATTTTGACTCAAGGCTGACTCTCAGCTTCCATGGTTTCAACTCCAACTGTCACCTGGGTTCAAAGGCAGGCAGCTCCCATTTCCTTGTCCAGCTCCTTGTCCACTTCTTCATCTAATTCCCATTCTATATTGAAGTTCACAGTATCCAGTCCACTTCAAGTCCTTGACAGTTCCTGTTTCTGTGAAGACAAAGTTACAATAATATTCATACACATAGCCAGCACCATCATCAATTCACTATCTGCCTATAAAATCAACTCAGACCCACCAACAAGGTCTGAGGACTCAACATAAATCATCAATATAGAAATCAACGCAGACACACAAATAAGGTCCAAAAGGTCAGCACAAATAGTCAGTAAAGCCCCAGGACCTCCAAAACCCTCCTCCAGGACTTCTGTAAACATAAAACCAGAAAATCCTCTTTCAAGGCTTCCAGTAAGGTCCCAGGGATTCTGTACAATGTATCACAAACAAAAACAACAGAGACAGAGAATGACATGAACACAGACAGACATGACAAGAGTGCTGGGATACCACAAGTTTTCTACTTCTTGACTCCACCACCACAAGAGTCATCTTCTTAGTTCTGCTGTCTCTAGCCTGGAAATTCTCCTTATATAAGGTCATGAGCTCCTCCCCTTCCTGTTGCTGGAGTTCATGAGTTTTAGGGTTCACAAGTTGTGGAGTTCACACGTTCTGTTTCTTAACAGACTTCATACAAGCCTCAAAAGAAACCTGAACTGAAACAAGGTGTAAATGCAATAGCTGAAACAAGTTGTGAACTGCTTCTGTGCTTGCCATTACAATGCCTTGCTTAAAAAGTCATAACATTTCTTCCTGGAAAGGTAACATAGCTGCAATCCATAGAAAAGACACAATGAGATATGAGTCTGTCTTTACATAAC
Source organism: Petaurus breviceps papuanus (assembly GCF_028583685.1). Taxonomy (NCBI): domain Eukaryota; kingdom Metazoa; phylum Chordata; class Mammalia; order Diprotodontia; family Petauridae; genus Petaurus; species Petaurus breviceps. The sequence continues at coordinate 22,585,621 of NW_027187460.1, read as the reverse complement.
AATAAGGAAAGGTCTAGGACATTAGACACTAATCTCTTATAAATCATGTTATTCTAATTTAAAAGAAGGGTCTTTACCTGAAATAAGAAATACTACCTTCTTCACAATCTCTTTGGAAGTTAATCAAAAATGCCAAAACAGTTTTCCTATGAAATTTTTGAGACATATCAGAATCAAATACTAACTTGTTGGAGGACCTAACATCCACCTCTATAGCCTTGTAGGTGTTTTTTTTTCAATAACAATAATAATAATTTTAAAGAACATGTATTGAAACAAGGATAGTTGATCTGCGCTTGAGCAAAAAAATATGTATTTCTCCTTTTTGTTAACATCAAGTGAAATAAGGGTAATAAAGTTGACCTGTAAACCTCTTTCTTAAGCTTAACCAATTTTAGACAGGTGCCCTTTGCATGGTGAAATGTTACTCGAAAGATTTTATCTCAGAACAGGGGAAAAAGAGGAAGTTGCTGACATGTGGCCTTTCATAAGCCTGGTGGCCTATGGACCAATTCCACCAGAGGCCTGTGACAATTACAGGAGTTGTCAGCTGTTCTGCCAACCAGGAACTCAAAAAACCTCAATTGCTGAGTATATTTCAGCATTCAAACAAGATTCATTGTTTATAGGAGGTATTCATGCACACTTTTCCTGGTGCAGGGAAAACAAAAGTGAAAGAGAAAAAGATGGAGAGAAGGCAAAAAGGGTATGGGGAGGGACAAATAGAGAAAAGGGAGACTGTTTAAAGAAGATATGAAGAAGAGGAAAGCAAGTGGAAAGAAAAGGGAGAAAAAAAGAGGAAAAGAAAGGGGAGAGACAGTAGGAGAAAACTCGGATAATGAGCATATTTTACTGTAAATTTACTTGTATCAAAATTTCCATATCTAATAGCATCCATTGGGAGGATTATGAGGATAGGGCCTTTCCTAGTACTCTCTAGTCCCTAGCACATAATCAGCACTTCATAAAGTTTGTTGACTCTATCTATATATAGATAGACACACCTGCTTACTGGAAGGGTCTCTGACCTCATTAATGTAGACAACTTCCAGTGTAAGAACT
>NW_027187460.1:22579823-22584549 GCF_028583685.1 Petaurus breviceps papuanus | reverse complement strand
ATAATACAACCTTCCCTTGCTTTAGTAGATAAGTCCTAGGAAAGCCCTTCCTGAAACACAATATTTATAATAATATCGACACCTATTTCTACCTATAAACTTTATTGACGGTGAGACACAAGGCAGAAGAGGATCATGCCTGACCAAGCCCTCTTCATATACATTCAAAAGAATATAAATGAGGGGCATTGTGGAGGAGTGGGTGAAGAGCTAATCTCTAAGTTATGGAGATCTGAATCTGAACTATGCTTATGACACACATTGACTGCGTGGTCCTGGACAAATAACTGACCATAAGTTTCAGTGAAAGTAATGGTCTATTGTTAATATATTTTTAGGGGAAATCCCTCACCAGGAGCTCACTACATTGATGAAATCATAGGTTGAATCTAAAAATAAATAAAACATAAATAGAAAATAAGTGAATGAGTGAATGGGTAGACAAATGAGGGAATTGATGGATGTTTAGGTGCCAAGATGATACACTCCATAAAAAGAAGAGAGTATGATGGTTTGTTAGGAATGAATCCTCCTTTCTCTTCTTGGTGGTGAATCTTTCACCTGGCCTCCAAAACTGCTTTGTTAATTATTAGATATTGCATATAATCCATGTTTCCTGTTGCATCTAGTCCCACATCTAGTGGGTGCTTTCATAGGTAAGGGTTTTAATTAAATGTCAGAAATCTATAATATATGTGTAAGTGAGTGGGGACCATAATCATGAATTAAGATCAAGAACAGGACAGAAACAAGGCATTATGGGTGGAAGTTAAAAGGAAGTAAATTTAAGCTTTATGTAAAAAAGATTTCTTATCAATTATTACTTCATTAAAATGGAATGGGTTTCTTTGGTAATAGTGGATTTCTCCATGACTGGAAGTTTTATATAAAGATTAAAGCAATCAATCAATATACATTTATTATATTTTTGTAATGTATATCATAAAGGAGATTATTATATCATCACAAGTTATAAGATCCCTTACAATTCTGAGATCCAGAGACATTTAGGAAGGCCAAGGGGGTGCAGAAACATGTGTACTAAAATGAGCAAACAGGATCCCCTAGAATCAGGTGCCCAAAATGGGAACCTAAGTCATAGAACTGTTGGATCAAATTGGTTGGTTACAAAACTAGGTGGGTACCACAGCCTTCCCTGTCCAGAGATGAGAATTTTGATAAGCTCAGCTTTTCCCCTACTGGACAGTCCTTTTCAGAGTATTGTACCCCTTTATAAAGGAAGTTTAACTGAGAGTTCACAATACTTATATTCTTAGGTCTCACCTGTCCTGGCCAGCAAAGGACCTGGATACCTCAGCTGGTATTCATCATAGCCAGAATGCTTTGGAAGAATGAATTAGTCAGTCCCCTTTTTTTCTATTGAATTAAATCCTAGTTTTTCTGTTAGCGAGCATTTATTTTTTTCTCTCTCTCCCAACCACCTTACGCTGAAAAAGAAAAAAATAAAAACAAAAACTCTTGAATTTTATTCATCTCCTGACAGAAAATTGGTAGACTAAAAGGTCCTTGGAAAACTTCTGAATTTTTCCCTTTTATAGGCTGTTTGACTCAACTGGCCAAATGAATGAATAAACGGATGAAACATTTATTAAACAATTGCTATATATGAAGCACTTGCTAAGTACTGAGAATACAAATAGAAAATAAAGATAGGCCTTGCCTTCAGGGAGCTCACATTCTAACAGGAGATGGTACAAATGGAAGATTAAAGGTGCCAAGTCAGATGGAAAAATTCCGGGTGTTCAGGATGCATAAGCAAAGCAGAGGCTAATGCTATCTTCTCCAATGACATTTACACTGATGAAATAAAACAGTTACTGATGCAGAACCATTTGACAGTAGCAAGTATTTTGGTGACAAAAGCTTTTCTTCCTAGGTCTTCAGTAGTTGTGGCTATAGCCAACTGAGGAGCAGTGTCAAGATACATCTCCACAGAGGTTGCTTCCAAAGATCATGATTGCATACACCTGTAAGGATGAAATGAAAGCAGCATTTATTAAACACCTACAATGTACCAGGCAGTGTACTTATTTGCTGGCAAATGTTTTCTCATTTGACCCTCACAACAATCATGGGCATTAGGTGCTAGTATTCTCTTCATTTTAGAATTGGAGAAACTGAAGGAGACAAGTGACTTGACCAGTGTCATACAGCTAGAAAGTGTCTGAGGCAAGATTTGAACTCAGGTCTTTCTGACTCTAAGGCCAATGCTCTAACCACTGCACCACAAGAATGGAAGCATTTCTACTCCCAAGGTTCTTGGGTTCAGGGTTCTTGACTGTTTCCATCAGGGTCTGAGGGGAAATGGTGATCAAAAGGGTGGTCATTTAACTTGCTTGTCTCTCTCTCCCTCAGAATTCCTTGCTGCTTCAGCTCAATTGTTTTTTTCTGCTTTGTGGGCGACAATTGGTGAGAATGGTTGACAATTTCTCCACAGAAGTTGCTTTCCTCTGAATCTAAAGTCTAGTCATAGGTTCCCAAAGTAGGAGATACCATAGCCTACACAGCACTGGAAGGATACAAAGAGGTGGTATTAGCCTTAGCTGCAAATGAGAGTCATTGAATAAAAATAAGGGGGTGGTTGAAGCAAAAAGACAGAAGAGAAGAAAATTTTGAAAAACCATTTGTACATATTTCATCTATTGTATAACAGAATTAAAGGTGTAGTAATTACATTATTTTCCAAATAAACACATAAAAATGCAAGTTATAACTTATCAGTGATCAAGTCTGCTGACTGGTCTTAACAATAAAGTGTTGGCAGGCAAACAGGTTATGCATTGTAAGGAAGTCCAGCATGCATCAACAAGAATATTTGCAGGTAATGACTTATTTACAATATGATAAACTGTGGTTACATTATGCAATATTGTGTCATCAAAATTTCAATAGAGGAAAAAACCCACAAATTTACCATAAATTATTATATTTAAGATGTGTAATTTTAAATGTATATATATTTCATATTTTTAAATGAGGCAAATTTCATTTAAAATTAAAGGGTTAAAGAAAATAGATTTCTAGCGGGTCATTGAATAATTTTTTTAAAAGAATGTTCTAGTCCAAGTAAGTTTGGGAACCTCTGGTCTAGAAGGTGACTTCAAGGGCTGGCCTGGAAGCAGGACCAGCAGTCTGGAGTATATTATCATTCTCAAGGAGTCTATGCCTAAATGTTCACGGTTATTTTGCTAATGTTTAAACTGAAGTGACATTGGAGACTTGTGCGGCCTTGGGAAAGTGACTTCACCTTTTTGAGCCTCAGTTCACCCATCTTAGAGTAGAGTAGAGCATGGCCTAGTCCAGAAAAGGCCCTAGATATGTAGTTAGAGGATCTAGATTCAAGTCTTCATCTTTCTTTGTGTCATGGATCTCTTTGGCAATCTGATGAAACCTATGGAGCCCATGCAATTATTGTCATTTGCCTTCATGTCTGATACAATTCAAAACCTTTGTGCATGTGGCTCTTACAAATTATTGAGGCTGCATTAAAGTCACATGCTATCAGCTTGTGTTAAATGTCTTTAGTCCCCACTCTGATTTACGTACTTGTGCCAGGAAATTGATCCTGACTGAAAAGATGATTAACCACTATGTATGATACAGAAATGAGCCTGACTTGCCACATTATAAATTTAACATAATCTCCTTTTGCATCTTCTGTGTTTCAATCTACACATGTAAGTCAAATTCCTTTCTCTCATCCCCTTAGCTGACTCTGACAGAAGGGACTGAGAAAGCTCAGTATGATACATTTTCTGCCATGCTGGATTTCCTGAGAATTGTGCAGGTACTATAGGGAAGAACAGTCATTGGGTATTGTTTCTACTGGAACCCTGCTAGAAGCAGTCTTGAGTGAAGACAGTGTTGATTCCAGAATTGATCCCTGCCTTGCATCCATTCAGTGTCAGCCATTAACTAGCAATCCCCAGCAGGCTGAAAACAGAAGGAATAGGACTGCTTTTGATGTAAAATGGTCAATAGGAGATTTTGAGATCAATAGCAATTTGTAAGAGTTTATAACTATAGTGATAGGAAATCCCAAAAGTAAATAATTCTTCAAGTTGATGGCAGTTGGCAAAGCAGTGCAGTAAATTTTCTATGCAGCCATGGATTTCTAGGGAACAAAATCATAGCAGTGATGTTCAGCTCTACTGGAAAATAATGTTCAACTAGTATAAATATGTTTTCATCCAAGGTCCAAATAAAAGACATCCTCTCGGATCATTTCTATATGTTACCTGAATAAACAAATGAAATCCAGTTATTTCCTTCATATTTGGGCTATCCATTGTCAAACTTCTAGAAAATTAAAAATATCTCAAGAAATGTTAACAGAGTGTTAGGGTTTTTTCTTCCCTTTTATCCATAAGTCTCAAATATTTGATTGGATCTTGCAAGAACTTCCAAATGGATGTTCCCTTCAACAAAAGAGGTCACAATTCATGCCCACCTTCTCTATATAATTATCTTCAACATCACACCATACTTTCACCACAGTGACAGCAAGCCAAGAGCTTACCTTGTTTCACTTGTCATCAAAAGATCTATCCATTTTGTTGTTGCTGAGTCACTTCACTTGTGCCTGACCCTTAATGACCCCATTTTGGGGGTTTCTTTATCAAAGATACTGGAATGGTTTGTCATTTACTTCTCCAATTCATTTTACATATGAGGATTTGAAGCAATCAGGATTAAGTGATTTACC